>NC_077247.1:37037934-37335434 GCF_947179165.1 Solanum dulcamara | reverse complement strand
CGCATGCATAATTGATTAAAAAATACTTGCGTGATTGTCTCTTAATTACAAACGTGACATCAAAAAGTGTAATTGCTGACTCGAACAAAGGTGAAAAACTGAACGGTTATAATTATGACATTCAGAGTCGTAAAATATGGTATGTATTGGAAGAGCAAAATGCTCTCGAAAGTATAAATCATGTTTTGAATCAACCGAAAGAGGGTAATACTGCACAACACAGAAGAGACATTGGAGCTTATAAAGCTTGAAAAAAGATTAATTCCACTACACATGGAATAATAGTTAGTTCTGTTGTTGATAACCTCATACGTGAATGTGAGGAATTCCCAACTACTCATGTTATGTCGGCACATTTGCAAGGAACATATGGGGGTACATCTGTGACCCACCTCCGGCAGCTGACTATCAAATTTGACACTTACAGGAAGCATCATGATCAAAATGTTAAAAAACACCTTAGCTGATGTCAAACATGATAGCTCAACTCAAAAGTTCTGGTCGTGTTCTTTCAGATGAGCAACAAGTTCAAGTAGTGATCCGGTCTATTCCTAATAACTGGAACATTTGAAGGTTAACTTGACCTATAATGATAGTAGCAAAACCTTCTCTGATGTTGCCTGCCATGTTGAACTTGAAGATGAGCGACTTAGTGCTGCTAAAACTATTTCTAATGCCTTTGTGGCAGAATCAAGTGGTACAAAGTCTTCAGGCTTTAAGAGCAAGAAAAATTGAAAGAAGAATGGAAAGAACAAAGAGACTGGAGAAGGACCCTTTAACAAAAGGAAGAAGCCAGATTCCAAAAAGGGAAAATGTTTTTTCAAGAAAAGAGACAAGAGCAAAATGAAGTGCTACAATTTTCAAGTTCGAGGGCATTTTTCTCATGAATGTACCGAGCCGAAAAATATAGCATTTCTAAACACATCTTTGAGTGCTATATATGTTTCTAGCACTTCTTTACTAACTGAATCTTATCTTATGTGAATTGTAGATTCAGGATCCACCGACTACGTGAGTCGAGATCGAGAAGCATTTGTGGAGTTTTGTCAAATTTCACCTGGATCAAGATGGATCTATGTAGGAAATAATGCTAGACTAGAAGTCCAAGGGATAGACACTTGCAAAGTGGACTTGAGTGGTGACCGATCTTTAATGTTGCATGACGTATGCTCCAGAGATTCAACGAAACTTAGTAGCTGTGTCTGTACTTCTAGTTGTTGGTTTTGATTTGTGTTTTAGTCGTAATGGTGTTCGAATAACTCTAGACAATGTCTTTTATGGTTTTGGACTTCGTTATGATCGTTTTATCATTTTAGATTGTAATTCTTCAACTTATGACTATTATATTGACCGTTGTGTAATGACATGTTATTCTAGTAATAATGATATTGATGTTATTACATGACATGCAAAATTAGGTCAGATAGGACAAGATCGAATGAATAGGTTGGCAAAGGAAGGACATTTAAGTTCTTTCTCAAAAATTGATATGCCAACTTGCGAAAATTGTCTTACTGAAAAGATTATATGTAAACCATTTAGAAAGGCTAAAAGAGCTGAGATACCACTTCAATTAATCCATTATGATATTTGTGGTCGAATGATTGTTAGGTCAAGGTATGGTGCCACATACTTCATCACATTTATTAATGATTTCACGCACTTTGATTATGTCTATTTGATTTCTCATAAATCTGAAGCACATGAGTTCTTTAAAAGATATATGAATGAACTTGAAAATCAATTAGATAAAAGAATAAGGATTTTAAGAACCGACCGAGGTCCTGAATATTTATCAAAATAATTTGAAGAACTATGTACTAAAAAAAGACATTATTAGACAGTTAACTACTCCTTATACACCTCAACAAAATGGTGTAGCTGAGAGAAGGAATAAAATATTATTGGATATGAAAAGGTCAATGATGGCGCATGCAAATTTGTCTATCTCTTTCTGGGAGATGCATTATTAACTGTAGTCTATATATTGAATAAAGTGCCTTCTAAATCAGTACCTTTCATTCCTTATGAACTTTGGACTGGTCATAAAACAAACCTGAATGATCTACAACCTTGGGGTTGTGCTGCATATATTAAAGATCATTTTGTTGAGTTTGGTAAACTAAATTCAAAAGAAAAGAAATGTATCTTTATAAGAAACTCAGAACACTCTAAAGGGTATGTGTTCATTGATGAATTGGAAGATGGAAGATTATTGAAATTGAATCACCAGATGTCAAATTTTTGGAAAATAATTTTCCCCAAAAGGGTGATATAAATGAAAGAGGGCCTCTCTACAAAATATTGAATTCAGAAAAATCAGATAATGTCGTCAGACATACTTGATAGGACAATTGATCAAGAAATAATTCATGGTCCTAGTGGGAGTTTTGAATCCCAAAATTCTATAGAGGAATCTAAACTTCAATTACGTAAGAATACAAGAAAAGGAATACCTAAACGATCTTATGAGATTGAGGATTATATTTTTTTGGTATCTCCCATAGAATTGGATGAACCTGATTTTGTGACTGAGGCTTTATTGAGTCCTAAAAAGGAAGAATGGTTAAAAGCGATGAAAGAAGAATTAGACTCCATGAAAATCAAAAAAGTCTGGGATCTAGTTGATCTTCCTCAGGGACGTAGAGCTATTGGGAATAAATGGATTCTCAAGGTTAAACGCAAATCGAATGGGTCAATAGAAAGACACAAAGCACGATTGGTGGCAAAAGATCTTACTCAAAAAGCTTGAATAGATTATGAGAAAACTTTTTCACCAGTTGTGAAGTTTATCTCTATACGATTACTTTTTGCTATTGTTGCACGTTTATATCTAGAATTACACCAAATGGATGTGAAGACCATTTTTCTTAATGGAGAACTAAATGAGAAAATCTATATGGAACAACCTGTAGGTTTTATTGTTAAAGGCCAAGAAAAGAAAGTTTGTAAATTGAAAAGATCAATTTATAGCCTAAAGCAATCTTCGAGGCAGTGGTATTTGAGATTTCATAGGGAGGTGATTTCATTTGATTTTACCATGATCTATGAAGACCATTGCATCTATGTGAAAAATTTCGATGGAAAATTTGTAATTCTTTCTCTTTATGTGGATGATATTTTATTAGACGAAAATAATTTGAATTATGTAAAAACTGTCAAGTCATGGCTTTGAAAGTCATTTGATATGAAAGACATGGGTAAAACAGACTATATATTGGGCGTTAAGATTCAAAGAAATCGTTCTAAGAAAATCTTGAGTTTATCTCAAGAAACATACATAAAGAAAATATTGGAACGCTTTCAAATGAATAGCTACAAAATCATGGATACTCCCGTAGCAAGAGGTGAAACTTTAAGCCTTGAAATGTGTCCAAAGATTGAAAAAGAAAAGGAAGACATGTATCGAGTTTCCTATTCGAGTTCTATTGGGAGTTTGATGTATGCTATGATGTGTACTATCCCAGACATTTGTTATGTCATGGGTCTGGTTAGCAGGTATTAGTCCAATCCTGGAAGAAACCATTGGAAAGCAGTGAAGAAAATATTTCGATATATGAAGGGAACTATAGATTATTCACTATGCTATAGTGGATTTGATTTACTCCTGAGAGGTTACACAGATGCTATTTGGGCTGGTGATCGAATGATAGAAAGTCAACCTCCGGTTATGCTTTCTTACTTAATGGTTGTGCTCTTTTATGAAAAAGTAAGAAACAAACTTGCACAGCTCTTTCAACCATGGAATCTGAATTCATAGCTTGTGTATCTGCAGTACAAGAAGCTATTTGGTTAAAGAGATTCTTTGAGCATTTGAATATTGCAAAGAGTTTTAAGAGTCCCGTGATTTTAAATTACGATAGTTAGGCGGCTATCGCTTATACGAAGTATCCTAAGTATCACAACAAAATCAAACACACTGACATCAAGTATAACTTTGTGAGAGACATAGTAGCAAGTGGAGAAATAAACTTACAATACATTTCTACTCGTGAAATGATAGCTGATTCTTTTACAAAAGTGATATGTAGAGACTTGTTTGAGAAACATGTTAAGCTCTAGATTTGCATAGGATATGATGATATTTATGTATTGTAAAACAACTTGGTTGTAATAACATTCTCATCAACATAAACTATTGAATTTATATTCATATCTTATATGCATGTGATAATAATTATTTTTTAAAACAAAATATATCGGACAAGTTGCGAGATTGGCTCTCTTACACGAGCAATTGCTTCTTACATTAGAGAATGAGAAGAGATGTTTTTCACTACCGTGAGATGACTTGTTTTATATACCAGACAAAAGTCTCTCTAAGAAAATGAATTTGAGGATCATTAAAGAGAGAAACTCGGGTTAGACATCTAGAGGTGTCTAGATCAAGGTTTGTACAATGTTGGATAATTAAAAGAATGAAAAGCATACATCAGTATAAGGTGAAAACATCGTAGCACGTGTTTCATACCACGTGTGTTAAGCGATCGATGGGTTAATGAAATAATGGTTCCCTGCTTCTACATTGTCTGAGATCCCGAAAAAATTCAATTAACTTTTCATTAAAATACCCTTTGATCTGTTACTATTTTTTGAAGTTTCGATCGGTGTTGCTACTTTAGCATGTTACTAATTGCCATGAGTGATTCGGCAATGAATTGCATGTCTAGAAAAGAAGTTGATTTGGAACAGATAGATTTGAGTAGAAAATAAAAGATGATTAAAATGAATAATTTAACTTGTATACACAAGCCGGCTATTACACTCGAGTGTAATTGTGTATATAAAGTTAAACATAAACTCGAGTTCGCCTCTAAAAGAGGATGAGGGATCAAATTTGTAATTACTAAAGTAGTATATGATATCTGGGGTAGTGTGAGTAAAAATATTCTCATATAAATAGTGAATTTCTTCCGCATGTGATTGGATTTCTATGTGAGCTTGTAAATCCTTAAAGGTCATCTCTTGATGCTCACGAGTCACACGAACTATTTGTCGTATGAATTGAGTGTCTAATTGATGTCGTATTATCTTGGGTCTTGTCCACCTTGTGCGAAGTGGGAGATGAAAGTTTTTTTTATGGATCACGGATCGCCCATGTGGACCGACTCAAAGTGATCCGATCCGACCCAAAAGAAAATAGTTTCTGATAAAAATCAACACAAATTCAAAAAAGAGGAGGAAACAGTTACAATCAATGTAACTACTATATTCCTCTCTTTTAAATTTGTTCTTCATTTTCAGATACGAAAAACCTGAGTAAGAAACTAGAAAAGACTAAAAAAAATTCTTTCTCAAAACAGACATAATCAAACAGAGATAAAAAGGCATTTAGTTTGTGAAATTGTGCTTTGTTTCCTTGAGATTCAAAGAGTGATTTGGAGCTACTCAATTTCAATAGCAAAATCATCAACTTCCACTGTAAATATAAAGTATACATTCGTTGATTTTGCTCCAAATTTATTACAGATAATGTTGAGTTTTCTAAATATTTTGTATCATAATACATACTTTTTAAGGGGGGGGGGGGGGTACTTCGTCCATGTGATAGGACAAAAAGTTCTTTTCCATCATACATAATGTCATAAATCCACATTCGGGATGAGCATTTGTTGTCAGAAAAAACACTCAAATTTCATACTAAAGTTGGATTTTCTAGCTACTGTAAAGATGATTAATGAAGGCAAATGGTGCAATTTCAGCCTGAACCTGATCATAAAGGAGTTACAACAATTGAAGAAACAAGCTAATGTCAGGGTGGAGCATTGTTTTAGAGAGGCCAACGAGGTAGCAGACCATTTAGCCAAACTTGCAGTTAACCGTTAGAATGAATCCTTATATGACTCCTATCAACAACTTCCTGTGGGGGCTAAAGGTCCAATATTCCGACCGGATAAGAGTCAAATGCTTTCTATGAGGACCAAATATGATAAGGCAAATTTTTTTGTTAGCTCGTCATATAGGTAGTCTTTTCTGCAAGGGGTGAAATGTCTAAATTTATAGCTTCAGTTCCCCTGTTTTGAAGGATAAGGTCGTGCTTATCCTTGTATTGTAATCGGAGGCTAAGGCCAAATTTTCTTGTACACTTTCTTCCTGATTTATAACACCCCAAATGACAAAAATGTTCAATTAATTCTGTTACTCCATTTCAATTGCTCTTGTACTTAATAAAGTATAAGAACTTTTATATTATCAGGTTAAATTGGTCTATAACTTTCCATATCTAATTTAATATGTAACGTAAACATAGAGCGATAATCTATTTCGTACGGTTAAATTACATTAATAATAGAATATATTTTTTAACTGAAAGTTGGTCATCGTTATATTTTACTTCTGAAAATGTTATTCTTGATTCTCAAACAGAGTTTTTCCTGTGTATATTATATAAAATATATTAGGATACTTCAAGAGATTGCAGATCTCTTCAGAGGGAGTGATATGCGTCCATTTCGGTATGTGCTTTTTTAGAAAGGATCTATTTTAATATGTTATGTCAAAATTATTGCCCTTTTGACTCCGGTCTATGTTTCAACATTTTTAGGACACGAAAAGATTTGATTAATATGGAATTATTTTTGTCCAGACGTGGATTTCTAACATCAGAATTTCCACTGTTAACACTTTAGCCTGACAAAAAGTTAGCTACAAAACAATTAAATTAAGGGGTCGACGCACATGACAAGCAAAAGCTAGCTAGGTAGCTGTATATATGGACAAAATCATCCTTAAAATAAATGAAGCTCCTCTTTCCAGCCAAAACTTTGGATTATTTGTACAAAAAATTATTAAGTAGGGGGTTGTATTTTGTGCATTAATAATATACAAATTTTGCATCTATCAAGTTAAGTTAACCTGCAAAAAAAAATTAAAATTATTTATATATAAAGGTCTAGTTGGATAATTTGTAGAAAATAAAGATTGATAAAACTAGTTAAATTGTATTAATAGTGTAAAAACATTTTATACAATGATATCGGCATAGAAATAACCTTTTGTAATTACTTATAATTAAATACATATGGATTAAATTATTGAATTAGCTAGACCAAATTTAATAAATAGAATTCGGTAATAACATAATGAAACTGAACTCATATGGCAGAAAGTAGAAGCTGAGGATATGTCTATTTAATTTGGAGTCATTCGCATGTTCAATAAACTTAAAATGAAAAAAGATTCAGATTTTAGAGTTGAGTGAACATACGACTTAAGAAGGATGTGATGAAAATGTAGATCACTTTGAAACTTTCGGGAAATTTGCATTTTAGGGAGGGATCTCAAAGCTCTCCAACATGTTGCCGGTATGTTTACATATGGATCCCTACATCGTTACATTCCATTTAGGATTAGGAATACGCGTAATCGGACCTACTTTTTACATATCTCTATTGAAATCCTATTCACCTCTTTGAGTGAATCGAGAAATAGGTTTGATTGTCCAACTTTTTGATAGCATTGCATTCTCCGGATAATTCAAACCGAAGCAATTGGATGTCCAACTCGGGCCTATATGACATGACCGGTCTATTAATATACATAGAATATTTTGCACTATCAATTTAACATACAAAAATATTATTCATATATAAAAGTCTAGTATGATAATTTGTAGAAAATAAAGATTGATATAGCTAGTTAAATTGTCTGAATAGTCTACAATGCTATCGGCATAGAAATAACCTTTTCTAATTGCTAATTATAATAAATTGCATTATTAGTATTATAATTTTCTAAAAAACACATTGGTATAGATGTCATGAGTTTTGGAGAAGGCAAGAAATAACAAGTGGTATGGGTTTCACATGAACAAGTCCATAGAGAGGAACAGAGAAACACCTGCACTATTTATTAGCAATTTGGGTATTTGTGTTTTCCCCTAGCTCCTACTTATACACAATACAATATACATGCATGAAAATTTGTCCGTCTGACCGGCCCCACCTCCAAAAAAAAAAGTTCTCCATCTTGTATCAATGATCATTAGAAAATCAATCTTGTCCGGCGAAATCAAAATTTTCATTAAGAATCTTTAAGATTTAATGTATACATCCAATATATAGTTGTCTAATTAGACTATGCTTTGAGTGACCATCAACTTCTAACTGCCTGCTTGTTATCTTGCTTCAAAGATCTTCCTGATCAAACTAGCCTGTTTTAAAACAGGCATGTACATAAATATATTTAAAACTTAGAAAATAAAATTTGTTGTCGATTGCAAGTGGTTTAACACTGTATATACATGGGAAAAGGCATAGAATTCATTCTGAATTTGTTTCGAAAAGTTAAATACACATTCAATCTATTTTGACGATGTATTATTACACACTTTTATCACTTAAAAGTGAATTTATTTCCATGTTGAGACGTATAACATCACTCTAACAGTATATGTATTTTACACTCGCTGGCCACATTAGCACTGTATTAGCGTCATGTCAGAAATTATAATTTTTTATATTTTTTTTCTTTTCTTTCTTTGTTCATTAAGTTTTCTTTTGTTAACTATATTTTATACTAATTAATTTCTAATTAATCATTAAAATTTTCTAATAATTTTATCTTCTTCATCACTAAATTTCACCCACTCCATCTCTGATCTCACAAGAATTGATTCGTTGTTCTTCACCACCATCATTATTAATATCAATTTCTTCTTCTTCTTCTTCACCACCTTCAATTTTCTCAACAAACCCACAAAGCTGCCATCACCACCAATTTCTTCAACCTCTCTTCTATCACATTCATTGATTTTTCGATGAGGTGAGAGAGCCTTTTATAGAGGCAAGCAAGAGAGAAATCCGATATAGTGTAGATGGTGAAATCGAGAGATAACGTTGCGATTTTTATCAATAATTGTGAAATTAATAGGAATGTGGCGGTTTTTCATCATTAATGTTTCATTTGGTACAGAGAAATCGATGGTGATTTTGGAACTTTCTTCTCCCTTACATTTTGACAATGTTGCAGTGATATATAATAAAGAAGATGAAGATTTTAAATATTGATTTTTGCATCAACAATGGAGGGAGAATGAAAATAGAACTTATGAAGAAATTAAGTTGTACAAAATTTTGATTAAAAATAAATAATGAAGAAGAAGAGGAGGATAGAGGGTGGGGTAAGGAGTGTGAAGAAGAAGAGGCGTGGGGGTGGGGTGGAAGGAGTATTCTGAATATTGTTTTAATTTAATTTTTAATTGACATGCTTGTTTTTTATTTTTATTTATTTTTTACCACGTCAGTTTTAAAGAGTAAATAAATTTATTTTTAAGTAGTAAATGATCTAATAGATCGTCATGATAGTTAAGTGTGTATTCAGTTTTTTGGGACAAGTTCGAGGAGAATCTATGTTTTTTCTCTTTATACATTGTCCAGGCATAGAACATAAATCTTAATGTGATATAACGTTGGCCATTTAGTTTCAATCCAATTTGTATCAATTTATTCACGTGTATATGTTCTTTGTTATATTTTCGTATCAAATATATTTATTTGTATCTGCTATTGATTATATATTTGTATCAATGTATAAAGTGTATATGTTAATTGTTATTCATTTTATATCAATTTATTCGAGTGTATTTGCAACTTATTCAAACTTTGTATCAATTTATTCAAGTGTATAATTTTTTTATTATACACTTGTATCGTATATTTAAGTGTATATGTTCACTATCATACATTTGTATCAATGTATATGAGAGTTTTTATAGTGTATACATCACCAGAATATATTTATATCAATGTATTCAAGTGAAAAAAAGTTTGTAATAATAGAAAATTTTATGTATCAATATCGTACAAGTAATAGCACTGATATAGCAAAATCAATGAAGAAGAAATGATCTTTTAGCGCAATTCTTTTTTTTTATTATGAAAAAATTCTTGTGAATTTTTTTCAATCCCATTGATTATGAAAGTTTGAGATATTAGTAATCGTGATTTATGCTAAAAAAGTTTTTTTAAAAAAATTGATGCACAATTATTGCACTGTATTAAATATTATTTTTACGTTCGAAATGAATTTTAGTGAAAAAAATATATTGAATACACCTGATAGCAAATAATAACGTAACTATGATAAAATTAACCAAAGTATAACTAAAGAAACCTAATTTTAATCTAATATTAGTTATTTCTAAAATTTGCTATATGTGCAAATGCCTCAATCCATCCAAATCCTTGTCTACCCAAGCTCTGTTATTATCCAACGATCCATATTTTCATTTGAAGGAGTTTGGGGCTTAGATAGGGAGGAATTGACATTAGGGAAAATTACGTGAATAAATAAATATATATTAGTTAATTAATTAATATAACTATAGTTTATTTAATTTATAATTTGTTATTAATATTTGATGTTAATTATAATTCGAGTTTGTATAATTTTTACGTTTGTATAATTCAAAATTTGTATAATATAATTTGTATATCTTTTGTATAATGTAACTTTGTATAATATAATTTGTATAACTGTTTAAAGTTCAAATGTTTGTGTTTGTATAAATTCATTATTTCTAGTTTATACAAAAATAGCTCAATTATGCGCGAATTATACAAACCCGTAAATTATAAAACGAGCCAACTTAAACTATAACTACAATTTATAAATATGTAAACTATAGTTAAAGAGCCTAATTAAGTTTATTATAGTACATGGTTATTTGCGAAATTTTAGAATGGATTTTTTTAGTTCCTAAATTTAAGTGATAAGTCACGTATTCTCTCTCCGCGCCTATTTTTAATGAATGATATTTGTTTAATTCCTAAATTTAAGTGATAAGTCACGTATTCTCTCTCCGCGCCTGTTTTTAATGAATGATATTTGTTTAATTCCTAAATTTAAGTGATAAGTCACGTATATTCTCTCTCTCTCTCTCTCTCTCTCTCTCTCTCTCTCTCTCTCTCTCTCTCCCATCTTGTACTCCATCATTTCAATTTGTTTGTCTTACTTTTCTTTTTAGTACTTGTAGGATTTTTAACTTATGGCTTTTTATTTTTATTATTTTAACTTAAAATCAAGTGATTAAAAGCTTTTTTAATTTTATTCAAATACTTTAAAAGTGCTTTAAAACTATTTTAGATTAAAAACACCTAAAATAAGTCATCAAAACATGCTTTTACTCTCTTTTTTTTACAACTTTAATCACAACAGTCTACATGACATGATTAAGATCACAAGTTTATAAAAGATATTTTGACACATTTTACATATATTTAATTTAAGGCTACAATATTCAAAATCTTTTTCACTTTTTTAGAACCTTGTGTCAAATCAAACTATGACAAACAAATTAAAATAAAGATGGGTTTTCTTTTTGTATTAATGTAAATGCCAACAAATGTATATAAAGTTATTAGGGGCCGATTTGTGTGAAGTTATTCAGGTATAAAATTTTGTATAAGCTTTACAATGTTTGGTAGTATTTTTATGCCATGTATAAAATTCAACACACATATTACTATGTTTGATTAGCATATTAGAAAATCATGTGTCCTTCGGGGATTGCAAAAAAATCAACTACATCTAGATGCATAGGCTCAATATTATCTTCAGAGATAAAATTTATCTCTGAATTATTATCACCCTTTTTCAAGGATGTCTGATAGAGCTGAAACAGACGCTTTGAGGATCGACATGTACGTGACCAGCTTCTCATTCCTCCACATCTATGACATACACTTTCTGAATTTTTCTTTTGCATAATTTCATATTTTTCATCCTTTTTTTTATATTGCTGGTTATTCTTTTGTGCAAGACGACCAGCATGATTATAATTTCTTTTACAACCACGGCCACGACAACAACTGGGACCATAACATCTTTCTCATTGGTTATAATTTGTCTGATTCACTTTAGGAAGTGGCATAGAACCAACAGACGAATTTTCATGATTTTTCATTAATAGGTCATTATGTTGTTCAACAATAAGAAGGTGTGAAAGTAATTCAGAATATTTTTTAAGACCCATTTTGCGATATTGTTGTTGTAGGAGCATATTCGCGGGAGAGAATGTGGAGTATGTTTTTTCAAGCTTGTCATGTTCAGTGACCTCTTCTCCGCATAAATTTAACTGTGATATAATTTTATACATGTAAGAATTATATTCAGTTATACTTTTAAAATCTACTAACCTCAAATTGAACCAATCATGATGTGCTTGTGGAAGAATGACCAACTTCAGGTGGTCATATCTTTCTTTCAAAAAATTTCACAGTTTAAGAGGATTTTTAATTGTGAGGTATTGCATTTTTAACCTCTCGTCAAGATAGTAGCGGAGAAATATCGTAACTTTGGCACGATTTTGGCTAGATGCCTAGTTATCATCTTTTATGGTGTCTATTAGACCCATCGGATCCAGATGAATTTCAGCATCTAGAGCCCATGAGGAGCAGTCTTTTCCCAATATATCCAAAGCAACAAATTCAAGTTTAGAAAAATTAGACATTTTAGAATATATTTTTTACCCTCTTCACCTGTTTTAAATAGCTCAAGATAACAGAATCTCATGCTGATAACGTGTTATGTAACAAATTAAATTATCAAAACAAGAAGAAAGAGAGAAAGATATAGAGAGAATTTGATATCTGTGTGTGTACAATTACATAAAACAGATGACTATTTATAGCCGAACTTCCACGGAGAAGTACACACACAAATGACTATTTATAGCCAAACTTCCACGGAGAAGAAAAAGGAGTTACATCAACAACTTGCCATTTGGTGGGCTCCATTACAAATGGAGCATCCACTTCCCTCTATTTTATAATAAGGGTATTATAGTAAACAAATAATTTATTTTTAAGAAGTATATATGTTTATTAATTTTTAATATAACAAATCAACATTCAAAGAAATTATTAAATTCTATATAACTGAATTCTACATGACTAATATCTGTATAACTAATACATATATTATTAATACCTGCATAACTCTGAGCAACAACCAAACGGCCCCTTAGTGTATGCATGAATCAAATGCTTACAACATATTTTGCCTACAATATATTAAATTCATTAAAATGTATTCCCAATCCAAATGAATTTAAAGATGTATCCACAAGTCGAATATATATAACAAATTTTCTTTATATATATATTATTTTTTTAAAAAAATTACTTTATATTAGATTAACAGATTTCATTATATTTATGATAAACCACTTGTATATCATAAAACTACCTACATTAAATTGAACGTATACATATACTTATTGCATAAGTCAACATCATTTTTCTATAATTACTTGAGAGAAACTAAACAGCATGTATATCACAAAATTGTCTATATTAAATTGAATGTATACATATATTTTTATATTATATATGTGTATCTAAAATTGACTTACTCAATGTATGTGCTCTTATCATTTGTATACATAAATGAATATATATAATTGTATTGACATTGATTCTTCACGATATTTATATCTAAAAAGTTTTCTAGTTATACATAACATGTATAACTGAATGTATAGTTATTAATTTACAAAATGTATCTGAATATATATTTATTAATTCAAAAAATATATATTAGAATGCACACATAATGTTTCACAAAATATATCAAAATGTGTACATATGACTTTTCTTCTCCATCAACACCTTATCCCATCGTCGTAGGAACAAAACTTTAACAATCTATCTTTAACGCCATTTGTGTTTTCACTTCTTTTCTCATTTTTCAAAATCACAATTATTTTGATTTTACAAAATTTAGCATGTGATGAACTTTAAAAATGATAGAGATTGTTGAAATATTTTTTAATAAAAAGAGAGAAGAAGATATTGAATAAAGGGGCAAAAAACATTGTTGAAATATATTTTTAACGAAAAGAGAAAAAATTATTGGCTACTGATTTTGGTCAAAAAGGCTAATATGTCTATTTTATGTCAATAAAATATTATTGGTCTACAGCATGCCAAATTGAATCTTGAGTTGGTACACCGTATCATTTTTCTTGTTCTACTGCATCATGGATTAGTTTTTTGAAAATAAAATAAAATTAATTTTGAATTTTATTTGAAATTATTATTTATCTCAGATACCAAACGATAATTTTTTAAAGTAATAGTAATAATTGTTGAAATATAATTCAAATTTTATTTTAAAATTATTATTTTTATTTGGGATTAATTGGAAAAAAAGGAAAAGAGAAACAAGCAGTAAACGATAGGGAAGGTGATGAAATTCATGATGATGATGATAAGACCAGCAGAAAGTTAGAGCTTCCGGGAAAGTCACTCCATCATTCCATTTTCTTCTTACTCACTATTTTTAATTGTTTAAGGTTTTTTTTTTTTCCTACCCAATGTTCGGAGTTTTCGTTGGATCCCTAACTAAATTCAAATGCGCACTATAAGGTTTGTTTAGGGGTAAATATTCCAATAGAATTTTCTTCATATTCATGACTCAAACTCAAAACCTCTAATTAAGAATGAAACAATTCTATCACTGCACCAATTCATATTAATAATAGTTATTTATTTTTATTTCTTTTCAAACTCGACACCAAGCTAGTGTTTGACCTCAAATTTTCAAATATTCTTTGCAAATTATTTCTGGATGAAGTTTTGTTAGTTTGACCATGTGTTTGGACACAAACATTTTCAAGAATATTTGATTATTTCAAAAAATATTATTTTGTATCCGTAATTTTAAAAATTATTAAAAATACCCATAAATTTGTATTATCAATTTATAATGAACATGTTCTATTAAAATAAATCTTATAATATAATTGATAACAATCAACAATAACAAAGTAACAGTATGAGCAAGAGCAAACATTAATCGCATTAACAAATTATTCTTTGTTCTCAATTTTGTCACTCAAACTATTCTTTTTCGAAGGAGGTAGTAATAAACTATTCTTTTATTAATAGATAGAGATATTGTTTAATGGTGTTGGTTGGCAATGTTAATGAAGTAAGTTGGTAGATAAATATTAGTTGAAATTACTAAATAATGGGTGTTTTTTATAAAATATAAAAGTTTGAGGTATTTTTAAAAAGTTCTAAATATTAGAACTTGGCTCAAATACTAATTTTTTGTTGAACTTGAAAATATGAAATGTTTATCAAATATATTTGTCAAATTATATGATCAAACACTAATTATTAAAAAATTATATTTTTTTTCCAAAAATATTCGGGGCCAAACAGCACCCAAATAACACGGACAATCCTAGGCAAATTCATAATGAATTCTAAAGTGGACCACTAAGGTAGACCATGAAAGATCTTCCAATTATGCAACTTAGGACTCTTGCCTCTGACCAATCATGATAACGTGTCACTTAAGATATTTAATTATTTATTTTAATTATTAAATATTGAAAATTCAGTAACTCAATTCTTAATAATTACACATCATAAGCTGGGGCGGACCCACGTACAGTTCAGGGGTTCATCCGAATCCCCTTCGTTAAAAAATTATACTGTATATATAAGATAAAAATTTTAATTTATGTGTATATATTTAACATTGAACCCCTTGAGCATAAGCCAAAGGACTAGCTCAGTGGCAAATGGGTTTAATATTTCGTCTTAGCTTGTCTTAGCTCGAGGGTTCAAATCTGAATAAACACATTTTTTTTTATTAGCGTGTTTAATTTATTTTGAACTCCCTTTATAAAATTTTTGGATCCGCCACTGATCATAAGGCGTATGTATAAAGTGTAAAACATGTTTCAATGAGGAAATTTTCTATTTTCAACCTTCAAAACCTCTTATTTAGCGGAATTTCTCCAAATATTTAAGGCAAAAGTTCTAATATTGGACGCTCTCGATGCGAGTCTAAACGAATTATTAAGTAGATTTCAAATATGAAGGGGTCATTTGATTTAAAAATAAGGTATGATATTAGTTATATTGAGATTAATTATTTTAATATTTTTTATTTATTGTATTAAAAATAAGATGCATTATATAATTAATAAGAATGTGTTATTTGTTAACAAAAACATATTCCGATATTATTATTTCATTTTTTGATAGGAATAACTTATCGTGCTACTAATTGTTAATTCAGGTATAACTCATTTTAGAATTAGCAACCAAACAAGAAATAAGACAATACTAAATTTTTCATCCGGGACTATCTATACTTATTCACCATACCAAACAAATATTTATTAAAAAGAGAGGTTGATTTCTAGGTGGTCACTCAACTAATTAATATTTATTATCTCAAAAAGTCATTTTTTTCTTCTTGATTCTAAATTTTTTTAATAAAAAAGTGATTTTATGAAATAATAACTACTCCCACTATTTCAATTCATCCGTCTTATTTTAACTTAACATAAAATTTTAAAAAATAAAAACAAATTTTAAATTTTGTGATCTTAAAAAAAGGCTATGTAAAATATATCAAAATATTCTTTAATTTTGTAGTCGTAAAAAATTATTTTAAAAAATATTCTTTACGAAACATACTTAAAAAAACACATAAATTAAAATAAAAAGATCAATATTAATTAAATGATCATGGCAGAAATCAACTCTTAAAAAAAAAAGTGGGGGTAGTGGAGAAAACAGCATAAGATGTGGACCATTTGATGATGGGAAAAGAACAAGCAATTTCTAACATCTTAGTAACCAGTGGTTGCAAATGCTACATCAAAGAGGTAGTAGTAGGTTGTGCTAAGTCTTACCTTTTTTTCCCCATATAAGTCTCCATGTTCATAATGAAACTTATAAGAAACTTGCTAGGCATGGGGTACGTGTGATCTTTTCAATATCACATGATATGTGCGTCCCACACAGATCTCCTAAAAATCTCTCATCACATTCAGTCTCATGACTTTTGTGAATTAAATTGAGTTAGGTTTTATATATAAATTCTTCTCGATAATGTTTTGAAGCATGTATATATATTAAGACGATTTATCATAACTTAACCATATATGTTCTGTCAAATTAAACTTGATCGTATATGTATCTCATGTTAGAAACAAAAACAAATTTTATAGTTTATGTGCTTTTATAACGAGGTTAAATTAATCTTTACATACATATATAATAAGGGAGGCAGTGTCACCTTCACTTTTTCATGTTGACACTTTCTCAATCAAAGAAAACTAGAGACAAATACACGTGAGCTGACTCCTACCATTGGCTTTCCACATACTACACATCATCTCTATCATGAATAACCTTATTCAACCATCCAAATCATTATCTTTCTGTTTCGTTAATTGAGGTATAAAACCTAGCTAATTAATTAAAGAGGACTACTTTATAATCCTCTTTTCTTATATAGTACGAACTAGATCATGCATATTTATTGTATTATTTTCTAAGTTTTAATTTATATAATATTATTTAATTGAATATATAGTTTAAAAATAAAAAACTCTTAAAATTTATGAATTGAAATAAATCATAGACATTTGTTTCTATTGATCATATATTTAAAGGTAAAATTATATTGAAATAAAAAAGAAATATGACATTATTTTCAATACATATCAAAAAGAAACCTATGTAAATTAGAACGGAAGGAATTTACATCCAATGGCTCAACAGAACATCGAAACTGTATTTCATGGATACACTGACATTTGATAGTATATGCTTTCTATGACCCAATTTATTTAATGTAGTTTAAATGGATATAGAGTTTTAAAAATATGGAAATATTTTACAATGTTTCAAAGTATATTTTTATGGATTTTTTATCAAATAAGTGAGACCTAACATGAGTAAAATGTTGATAATCTCACTAAATATTTGTCAAATAAAAAATATGTTGTTCTTTTTTAATTAACTAAAAAGAAAAATTATCGTACGAGCAACTTTTTAGTAATTATCTATATTTATTGAACTGATAAACTTAAATTCTTTACGAATCTCAGTGCAAATATAAAGCTAAACTCAAAATAAAATCTCAAGTTTGAAAATGAGGAGACGTAGAAACAAAGGCAACCAAAAATGAGTATATTTCTTAACAATTTACAGAGTTGTACTGACAAATTAAAGAAACAAATGAGTAAATGAATAATGATTAGCAAACCTCTTATAAACAAATGAACTATACAGTCATTTCATTACAGTACAAATTAAACCCTTAACCAAAACAAAATAAATCTTTACTAGTTTTGTGGGATTACCAAAGAATCTAATTAATTAACATGACATTAATTAAAAATAAATTAACATGATAATTTGAATACTAATTAATTAACAAGCTGCTGATGGATTGGTAAAGGAGCCATAGAGGTGAGAAGACTTGGCTGAGTTTTGGGCGGCGGCGCCTCTGACTCTTTCGCATGAAGGACACACAGTGAGGGTGGCTGCAGCCGGCAGCTTCATGTACAACGGCTGCCCTACTTTTAGAGCTTTCAGTTCTTGCAATTCTTTGTAAAGCTTCCTGTTTTCATCTGTCAGTGTCTCACAATATTTCTTTAAAAACTCGCAATCTACCTCTGTTTGCTTCAACTTCGTTCTGTAAAAACCATAAACATTACTTAGAGCTCGTTTGGATACGTTTTTAAGTTGGTCAACTCTACTTTTAAGTTAGTTTTTGATTTCTTAAAGTGTTTGACAAATATAAAATAACTTAAAAATTAAAAGTAGACTTCTTCCTATTTTTTGTTTTTTAATTTAAAAGTCATTTAAGTTTGATTTTTTATTTTTGACTTAAAAGTTACTCCCTCAGTTTTTATTTACTTGTCAAATTTCTAATTTGATTTCTCTTTTTACTTGTCATTTTTGACGAATCAAGGAAGGATAATTTTTTTCTTCCGATTATACCCTCAATTTATTAATATTAAATTAATGTTTTTGAAAAATGTAGTGAATAAATATATTTAAAACTCTATCAATTAATAGGAATAAAATGATAAACTCATATACCAATTATTGTTTTCGTGTGTCAAATTAAAATTTGATAAGTAAAAAAAAAAGAAAAAGTACTTTTTTAAAGTTAATTCAAACGGGCCTTTAATTAGATTCCTAAAATTAATTCTTAAGGAAAATTTTGATGTGTAAGTGATTTTTGGTGAGAAATCTATTAAATATATAAGAAATATTTATGGAAGAATGTAGGATCTTGGTCCAGTATGCGTAAGAAGATATCAAACCTTGCTCTTCTGTTCTGGAACCAAACTTCCACTTGACGAGGCCTTACGTTAAGCTTCCTTGCTAAGTGCTGCTTTTGCTTCTGAATTATTCGAAAATTGTGAATCAGTTTTGGTCATTTAGAAAATCAAAATTGTGTAGGATTTACATAAATTGAGACGGAGAGAATATGAAATAGTCACAACTCACAACTTTCGCATGGTATCAGGAATTTAATTTCAATTCTCACGATCGCTCATTAATTTTCACGCGCTTGATTCATGAAAATAACAATTTAAACTTTTAAATGAAATGATCATGTGAGAAAAAATGGATAGCTTACAGGATTGAGAGTGCTCTGTTGCTTGAAACTTTCCTCTAACAAAGCAGATTGTACTTTAGTGAGCCTAAGTTTCTTCCTTCCATTTGAACCATCATCATCATAATAATAATCTTCATGATCATGACTAACTCTACCTGAAATTACTCTTTCTACTTCTGTTACCTCACTACCAATATCTCTTTCCCTTTTCACACTCGCGTTTGAATAGGACGAAGCAACAGATAATTGATCCTTATTTTCCGTCTTCAGATCGTAGATCTGATCTCTGGAAGAAAGGCTTAAATTCAGAGAGGGTTCAAAACCAAGATCGAATTTAATTGCAGCTGCTCTTCCGTGCTTTCTTGCTTTCTGATTCCGCGTTGATGAAAAGCCTAATCCTAAATCAAGGCCATCACAAGTACTACCCATCTATATATGATCAGTGAGAATTAGTATAAATTTAGTAGCAATTTGTGAGTTTTGTTGAAATCTATAAAGTCTTGGAAGGAAAAAGTTGTATTTGATATTTTGATTGAATTAGGAAACAGGGGAATAAGGAAAATGAAGTTGAAGGAAGACGTTTTTCATGTGTGGTGGGTTAAGATGGAGCACTACAGTTTATACTATATACTACTCTTTCTTTCTATCCCAATTTATATTTATACGGAACAATTGGAATTTTTAGATTTAAATTTTAAAATTTTACTAGTGAAATATATAAAAAAATATGATAAATTATAATAATTAACAATCTTAAATATTTAAAAAATATTTTGATAAAATAAAAATCTTTATTAATTATCATAATTTTAATTATGTTACGTAAATTGGAACCAAAGGATGTAACAACAATCAATGGGATGAATTTAGTGGAAAAAGGAATAATGTTGTTAACGATTTGTGAAAAGTCTGTTTCTGGCTATCCATAGGTTGACGTTTGACCCCCCACAAAACCAATGTGTAAATCCCAGTATAAATGTGTCAACAAGTGAGAAACTCGATCTATTTTGGATATTAGATAATTACATATTAAATAAAAAATAAAAAATAAAAAAGAATTCACCCTCAGCCATCACTCTTCTCTCCAATTTTTGAAAGTGTCTTTTAACTTTTATACATTAGAAGTGTAAAATAATTTTTATGAGGATGTTGTTTATCAATCATGATTATAGCCTTAGGGGAAAATGTTACATGTGCTTGCATTTTTTATATTCATATTTATTTTTTTGTTAAATTGGTTAATAAATACATTTTTTTCCTTTTTGATACATAAATTATAAATTAATTTTTAAATATATTTTAGTTTATAATAGCTAAATGAGGCATAAATGTCAAATGTCAGTATAATAGCATCTCACTATAGTAGTAATGAAATTTTTTAGACAAACACTTACTACTAAAAAAAATATACTATTTTCCCACTAAAAAATTGTTCGGTGGCTATTACAAAAGATATTTTGATTGAATCGTTGAGAAAGTAAAAATAATAATGTTAAGGAAAAATTAGAAAGTTTGCCACTATTTTAGGAAGAAACTGTTTTTTACCATGTGTTTTTCCTAATGAGCTGATTTAGTGGAAAAATCATGCTCTATAACATAAAATTTTCGATTGATTTGCAGTGAAAAAAACTTTTTGTTTCTAAATAGATAGAGGTTGTCACACTGTAACGAGATTTAGACTCTATATTTTCATTTCATGACCTATATTTAGATACTATGTTTCTTTTGAAATCTAATTCCAAACTTTTTCATACACGTCAAGTGATGAATCTAGTAATTAATCAAGTGAATATAGCAAACGTCGTCAGAGTGCATGAGTTTATTCTCTATAATAATGTAGTTAACCTGAAGTCCATTAAATTTTGTTTAATTTCCAACAAGAAACTATTAAGAGAATATATTTTGAGAAGAGTGAGTGGTAATGGTTGCAAGAATATGATTTATCAACAAGTATCCAAATCTTTGCTCGACTAAAAAGTTGATGTAATGTGTTTCCTTTTTATCTATATGCTGTTTGCAATAATTAATTAGGACCTCTCTCTACTAATGTGTTTACCATCGAATTTAACTTATATACACTAACATACTCATAAATATAACAAATTTAACTTATATATAATGGAGTTGTGTTAAACTTCTACAACATCAGTGTACTTTAATCTTCTATAGCTAATGGTATATTAAAAGTGTATTTTAATTATTTTTTAGGTGGTTTAATAATATTAAAAGTTTTAGGTTTAACTCAACACTACTATTTGCTTAGATTATTCAATAAATAGGCTTTGTTTGGAACAATTTCCCAATAAGGCATGAGAATATGCCCCGCTAACACCAATCATGCATCAATCACAAAGGTGTGATGCACACTGTTTTACAATCTACAATTCCTTAATTAAGTTGATCTTACTTGTTACTTTTAGCACTTTATTCTTTTGAATATTAGATAATAAAAACGTCATGTCTCTTTGTTCAAATTAAAAATTCTAGTGTCCTTTCCCCCACCTTTTCAGTTTAAATTATATTACTAGTAATAAAATTTATTTGGGCATCTTTGCAGCCAACAGGTAGGCATGCGCCATGTTAACAAACCAGCCAATTGTTGATAGAAGGAAAAAGTTTTTAAAATCAGGGTGTAACAAACATCATATAACCTAGTACAGAATAATGGGATTTGGTAAGAATCTTGCACAATCTTTTTTCGTATCTAAGTCAATTTTAATTAATTATAACAAATTCAAGCATCATCGTACTTTTATGTCTGGAGAATATAATTAAGTAGATAAAAGTGTATTTTAATTTCTCCCAACAATTTAAGATTTTACATAAGTATATAATTAAGTAAATAAAATATGTTTTGTTGAAAAGTTCACAGTTGAAATAGGGTCCTTTGTGCACTTAAATTGATTGATCTTACTTGGATTGTGTGATCACTTGAATCAATAGTTCAAGTAGTTAGAGATGATATACTTTTATTTACTGATTAATTTTTAATACATACTCTTATTTAATTTGTGTGTTTGAATGTTTTTTTTCTTTTTTGAGTCAAGTATTCAAAATTCTTTTATGGCAATATGTGGCGGTAAAACTTGAATATAATAGCTCTATATCTGTTTTAATAGTATATCAAAATATGGGATCATTTCATTTAAAACGTTAAATTATTAAAAAAATATTTTTATTTACTTAATTAATAGGAACATGATGGATTTATACATAAGGCTGGTTAGAGATATTTCTTCTAGTTCAATATAAATGAATTCTTGGACACACTCTTTAAGAAAAATATTAAAACACATTAATCAAAGGGTAATTGTCAATATTATCCTTTTGATTCTTGCCAACTCTTCTTAAAATTAGAAATAGAAATTATTTGGGATTTAATAGTAGTTGAATACTCCATTAAAAAGAAGGATAATTCTGGAAAAAAGAAATAATTAATACATTTTTGACAATTTTTTAATTTAAATAATATAAAAATAGTGTCAATAATTCATTTATATTGGACCAGAAGAAGTTTGTAATTGCAATTGACGAATATTAGCTACCAAAAACTGCTGCAACAATTGATTTTTGTCGACGTAACTGATGACATTTTTTCCACTTCTTTTCCAACATAACATTTCTCATTCAACATGTTGAATTGAAACTTGAACGAAGTAATTTGGAATTATTTTTCCATTTTGTATCGTACGTATTGACTATTTTACTTGTAACAAGTTTTTCAATTATTTTAACTAAAGAAAAATCTATGTGGTTGTCGCAAGTGCTGATACACCATCATTTATTTGGTCAGTGGACATCATAATACCTCATATAATGTGTACATAACTGTAACTAGTTTGGGGCTGTTCAAACATATCAGTGATCTAAAGTCAAATTTAAACGGAGGCTTATATTTTAATTTTTTAAAATAAAATTTATTATAGTCAATTTATTTAATCTTTCTTGAGGCATATAGTATTATAAATTTGTCAAATTTCTAATAATTCTTTTTTCCTTGTATGTACAAATTTATAATTTTTTTTTATAAATAATACTCAATATTTTTTAAAAAATATATATCTAGTACATATTATTTCTGAAAAGATGAGGCCCCTCAAATTAGGGGCCTTTAAGGCTAATGGGAAGTTGTATTGTATGAATAGTAGGAGGTATTTGGTCTTTGTCGCCATAATTGACAGACAACCAACTACATCAAACTCAAGGTGCCAAATGTTGAAAATATAATGGCAAAAATAAAATTATTTGTAAACAAAGTAGTTTATGATATGGACACAACTTCTACATTATGCAATTGAGCGACACGAAAAAGGTGAATTCTACACAAAACGTCATCTAAGTTTGATCGTATACAACCATAAACATAATTCTACTTAATACCAATGCTTTTGTGCTACGTGCGTAAATAACAATAAATATAGCATGCTAAAATGATTCATATGATGAAAAGGAGAGCTTCATTATAACTAGTTAAATTGATGTCGTTAAAAATGACCAAACAACACAAAGCCCATTAGTTTAGGGCCTAATTACATGTCTTCATTTTAGTTTTCAAAATAAACTGTTGTACCACATTATTTCGTCATATACATGTATCTGGCGCGTACTAATGTGTCTCGAATATATGCGGATCAAATTATGTATAATTTATTCCGGATACACTGTATTCAATTTTGATTCACATGGTATCTTAGACACACTGACTCGCGCAATCTCTCACTCGCCTCTCTCCCTATATATGTATCTAATATCAAAGATACATGTATCTAGTATCATAAAATACACGTTGAATCTCTCACTCGCCTTTCTCCTTATGTATCTGCATTTCATAATGTATCAAGGATACATGTATCTAGTATCTTTGATACATATATCTCACTTGAAATCTGAAGGAGTGGTGTATCTGACTTGAAATTTGGTATAAAATTATTTACTAGTGAGACAATATGTAAGTATGTCAAACTATAAAGTGGATTAATATTAATGATATAAATATTTGTATAATTAGATAGTTTTTCCTAAAAAAATTAGCTTAGTTTAAATTATCATTAGCGGAGAGATAACTCACTACTGAAGACTCTGGGTTGCATGAAAGGCGCTACAAATTACAAGGTTGCACATTCTTTCGGCCCAATTATCACATTACTGAGCCCAAATATTCACAACTAGTGGTGGAGAAACAAAATGGGACAAGTACATAATTAACAAGTCATCTAGATGAAACAATGGACAATTGAATGGCCCCAAAAATTTGGTAGCCTTTTAAAATTGTATCATTGTTATATAGAATATGTATTACTACTGTACATAAATAGAAAAAATGTATCAACGTTGCATAGAATTTTTATCACTATAGTGTATACTTATTATTATACATATTTTTGGGATACATCTTCATCATTCGCCCACCAACGTAGCACCGGCTAAGCTCCATCTCAATGTTTTCTAAACTCAAATCCTTCAAGATGGCTAATAAAGAATCTAAATTTGATTTGCTATATTATGTGACGGAGAAAGAAGAATGAGTTGTGAATTTTAATGTGATATACAATGTCGGAGAAGACATTGGTCATCAGACGTCTTTGATAGAAATGTTTAAGAAATAAAAAAAAATGAAAAGAGAAAAGAAGGTTAGTGCTAATGAAGAAAAAAAAAAGAGAGATGAAGGAGATTTGAGTGTAGAGGGTTGGGAGAATGGGAGATTAGGGAAATGGAATTATGTCGTGAGAAAATAGAGGGAGAAAGATAACTATTTAAGGGTGTTTTATTTTAAGAAAAAACATCTAATTAGATAAACTTTCCTATCACACTTACTAACTCTCCCTATAGTTTGAAATAATTATATATTGTCTCACTAATTAATATTTTCATACCAGATTTCAAGTCAGATACACCTAGAGATATGTATATTTGCTACTACATACGCTGAAATAGGGAGAGAGGCAAGCGAGAGAAGGAGGGTGGAGAGTGAGATAAAAGGGAGGCGAACGAGATAGTCTATGCATCCCAGATACATTTGAATCACACTACATATATGTATCTGAAATACTAGATACATGTATCTGGAATACATGGGGAGAGAGGAGAGCGAGAGCAGAAAGAGTCGAGCAAAATTAGAGAGAGGCGAGCGAGAGAGTCAACTACATGTGAATCCACTTGGATACAGTGTATCTGAAAAAAACTAAGTTTTGACCTTATGTATCTGGATGCGTCAAATACATGTATTCGAAATCCAAATTCTAATAAAATATGTAATATTGAAAACTTTCGTGAAAAAAATAATAATTTACTCCTAAATTAGTGAAATTTGTATTATTTGATCTTTATTTTAAGAGAGAAGAAAGAGAAACATGAAAATTAGTTATAGGAATCTGGAGGGTTATAACTTAAAAATAGAATAAGCCTAAGGTCATGGACCTATATCTTATCATTTTCAATCAATGATCTTCTTTTTCTCTTTTCTCTCTTCAAAATAGGGTAGAATCCTAAATTGGGGATATTCTTTTTTTTATTATGGGTAATTTTCTTTTTTTTTAATGAACGATTCTTTGAATTCAAACTCAAAATGACGTCGCATTTTTTCTCCCTTGCCTTGATAAAGCTTCATTGTAATTGGCTCGTGATGATCTGTGAAACTCCATTGACAATCATGAGAAAAACTTTGAAGCTTAAGTTTAAATTGTGAAGGTGGTGCTGGTTTTAGATGTTTCAAGGACATATGCAAAACCTGTAAAATTAGGTATTGGGTCTAACTCACACCTCAAAAGCTAGCTCAAAGGGAGAAAGATTGTCCAAACCTTATAAGGAGTCCACCCATCTCATTAACCACCAATATAGAACTTTTTATCATTTTTCAATACCCCACCTCACGCCCAATGCTTAACATCTGGTGCGTAGACAATTTTAATTTTGAAAGCCCGGGTGAGATAGGTCCTGCTCTGATACCATGTTAAATTAGGTCATAGGCCTAACTCACACTCTAAAAGCTAACTCAAAACATATTTATTTCCATCAAAAGTTTCTGCATGATATAGTCCCCAAACATCTAGATGGAGCAATTCAAAAGCTTTGGTAGAAGTACTGGTAGAAGCATGGAAAGGATGTCTAGTGTGCTTAGCGAAATGACACACTTCACAATCACCTACAATTGTCTTACAATCATCTAGATTAAAACCAAACAAGTTTTTCATGGAATAACTAGAAGGATGAGCTAGCCTTTTATGCCACAGCAAAATATTCTCCTTTTGTTTCTCTTCACTATAAATTCTGTGAACTCCAGTACTTGAGTGAGCAACTTCATTGTATGTTTGGGAAAGCAATAGGCATAAACCATCAGTCTCTTTACCAATTCCCTTCAAGATCCCACTGGCAGGTTCTCGAATAGGTAGAAACCAAGGTAAAAAGAGACAAAATAATTGAGCTCTCTAGTAATTTTTGACACTGATAACAAGTTATACTTAAAATCAGGTATGAATAAAATATTTTTAATAACTCCTGTATCTCCAATCTTGCATTTTTATGTATGAGACACCATTGGGTAAATGTACCTTTCTGTTATAATTTGACCTGACTTATTTTATATCATATATTATATCTAAACTGACAGCCATATGATTTTTTGCTCCTCTGTCTATTATCCACATCACGTGTTTTACAGTGGACAAAGTTTTGAAATCAATACCTACCATATTAGCCATGTTGTCCTCTTGTATCTCCTGATTAAGCATCATCATAATCTTGTTCTGTTGATCTTCACTTAGGTGTGGTATTCTTGGGAAGTCTCTTTTTTCAGTTGAGCATTCAGCCTTAAATTGCCCTGCACATATATTGGGATTAATGTTTTTAGCTTGAACATTATAAGCAATAGTTTCCTTAGAGATATGTGCATTATTATTCTTAGCATGAACATTATGTGCAATAGGTATTCCTTCCTTTGTAGCCGGTGGATCTCCAACCAATCTGTAGCATACATTCATTATATGACCTTTGAGTTTACAGTAATCATATTAAAAATTCCAGTTCTTTTGTGGTTTATTATAGTAATTTCCTTTGCCTACCATCACAGCTCCTAATTCAACCCTTTCTCCTGAAGCAACTGAATTAACAATCGACCTTTGACTCTCCCTTGCTATCAACATAAGGTAAGCTTTGTTGATGTTAGGAGTTAGACTAGTCATTAGTATTTGACTCCTGGCTTGATCATAATTTTTATTTAGTCCCATAAGAAATTGCATCATCTTCAGTTCTATATATACTGCACAAATTTCTTGAATTTAGCATAATTACAAGGAGGTGATGTCACACTATCAAACTCTGCCCAAAAATGTCTTAACGTCAAGAAATATGTTGAGATGCTATCAGTTCCTTGAACTAATGTTGCCATATCTTTGTGTAGTTAATAGATTCGAGAAGTGTTAACTTTGTCGAATCTCTTTTTTGGATCCTTCCAAATCATCTTTCCACTTTCTGCATATACAATTTTTGTATGTAATTCCTTGGCCACTGATCCCAGTATCCATCTGATAATAATAGCATTACATTTGTCTCTTTGATGAGCTAGATATGCAATAAAATCCTTTTTTTTCAGGTTTCATTTACGATTCCTAGCTTGTTCTTTCCAAGTAATTGAATTCACATAGACCTGCTTCAGATCGAATAGTTCTCAGATCCTGTCAATTAAATTGGAACAATTGGACCTCCAGTTATATCTGATGGATAAATGAAGAAATCATGCGTGTGGTCGATCTTTGTGGTTGCCATTGTTGCTCTGACTTACAATCGCACTAATCTTCCTACTACAATTTTCCTCTTACTCAAATAAATCAATTTCAACTCACAATAGTGGTTGTAAGCTCTGACACCATGTAAAATTAGGCATTGGGCGTAACTCAGACCCCAAAAACTAACTCAAAGGGAGGAGGTTCCTTACAAAAGCAGGGTAGAATTTCAAAACTCAGAAAGGCCTTCTCAAAAAAAAATTGAAGCCAAATATTGTAAAAGAATACATTTAATTTCTAGAAAGTGGTCTTATGGTCAGTCTCATAATTGAATAAGATTGATGAATATCAAAAATGGTATCTAGAAAATAATACTTTAAAAGATTGCGAATGAGGACTTCATTCTTGTGGAACAATTGGACTAAAGAAGGAGTCATCACCAATTTTATTCGGAATCAGCATACTCCAAAGAAGATCAGGGCTCATGAATTTTTTAATTCTGATAATTGAACTGCCTTTAAATTCAGAAGTGTCCTTCCAGAGTATTTTTTGAGCTCCGTCCTTCAAATAGATATTCATCACGGTAAACAAGACTAGCCTATTTGGACTGTCCCTTTTAGTGAATTTGTCTCTAATAAAACAACTTGACACATTGTTAGAAAACACAAAAATAGTTTCTTCACTACTAGAATAATCTGGAAAAAAATAGCTTCCCTTCAAGGTCTCTTTTTTATGCTTAGAACTCTCCATATTAAGCTTCCCATAGATGATAACGTATAAAAGCTTAAGATGAATCTTCCGTCCAATTGTTCTTGCTGTAGTAATCATAGTTGGGGAGTTGGGGAAGTGTAGATGGTCTGCCAGATACATCACAACATCAAGATGACTAGCAGGTATATTATTCACCAAATTTGTAAATATATGTTTATGATACTTTCTACTAACTAGTTGAAGTTGCCTTTCTCTACTTCTTGGAATGAAATGTGTTACTATGTTGAGAATCTACTCCAACAACATACTAGCCAAGTTGTGAGTTTCTAAAACTTAATATAGATGAATGCGCTAAAGAGAATATCTTACTCATTTGTACTCATGTTGTAATCATAGGTACATAAAAAATGAAATATCTCATATGTCATTGGCTCTGGAGGCGAAGGCGTATATCCTCCTCCATGTACTTGATTTTTCTGATAATACAAAGATTGGAATAGTATTTTAACCCCCCACTATTGGTGGACTTTTGAAAAGAAAAACAATTCATAGAGAGTTTATGAAATTATTATTCGATTTAAATGGGTAACAATTTTAAAAATTGGGTATATTTCGAAGAGTTCATATCTCGAATTTGAGAAATTTCGATGCAAATTTGAGATAGATTTAGTGTTTTTTTAAGCAATCAAACGCATGTATATGGCAAAAAGCCAAGGCTAGAGGATCCGCAGCAGAATACTCTCCATACTACATTGGATGTAATTCCTTCATCACCTTTTGTAATTTTCATATTAGGATAGTTGTTTTGAACTTTCTTTTCTTTTACCTTATGTACTGATATATTCCAATTTTAATATACTACCAAAAATTTCTTTGGTAGCCAAAAAAAAATAAAAAATGCATTGCATTCATGTATCAATACACCTGTGTGCTATATTTATGTATTTTTTTATTGTTATACATTTGTATCAATGTATTTGAGCATTTCTATAGTGTATTCATCGCCACAATATATTTGGAGAAACAATTAAAGTGTATATGTTCCTTTTTATTCATGATGTATCAATTTATTTAAGTGTATTTGTTTCTTGTTATACTTTGTTTTTATTTTACATTTGTATCAGTGTATCAAGTGTATTTATTTCGTGTTATTCATTTTGTGTCAATGCATTCAAGTGTATCTACAATTTTTTTTTTACAAATTTTTATTAATGTATTCAAGTGTATTAGTTCTTTGTTATACATTTGTATCATGTATTTGAGTGTATGTGTTCACTATTATACATTTATATTAATATATTTAAGTATTTCTATAGTATATTTATCACCAGAATGTATTTATATAAAAAATGTATCAATGTATTCAAGTGAAAAAAGTATGTAATAACATAAAAAATTATGTATTAATGTCGTGTATTAATTTCATACAAATTATTATTTGTGATATAGCAAAATCAATGAAAAAGAAAAGACTATGAAAAAAGACCCTATGAGATTCTAGAGTCTCATTGGTTATGGAAAATTGAGATATCAATGAACATAATTTATTCTAAATTTTTTCTTAAAATAAATAAATAAATGTATATTACTGCACAATTGATGCAGTGCATTAAATATTGTATTTCTATTCAGAGTCAATTTTAACAAAAAAATTCATTGAATAGATATGATAACAAATAATAATATAATTATGAATTATAATTAACTAAAATATAGCTAAGAAAACCTAATATTAGCTATCCTAATCCACTCTGCTTCTAAGGAAAATCGTAAAAGTCGCCTTTTTTTCCGTCTTCCATTTAACAAATTGATTAAGAATATCTTGGGGGACAATTATTAGTGACCCTACAAATGGAAAATTTGGCTTTAATTGGAGATATTTTGTTATTTGTCATTGTCTAGTAAAGTAGTATATGTATATCTTCCATCTGGACTGTTTGCCCCCCAAACAAAAATGGCTATCGGCCCTAATTTCACACACGACGAAAAATTGTCTAATATCTTTATTATTATTATATTGATATTTTAAAATATTTATATAACATAGTAAACTTATTTATAGATAATGAGATTATATAATTTTATAGCATATTATGTGTTTGTGTATTTAAAATTTTTAGTCTTATTGCTCACTTCAATCTTATCATTCACCATTATGGAGTTTTAGTTGACCATTGATAATTTGATGTCTTTATTTCTCAAGGTTTCGACAAATTATGTTTCCAAAATTCACAATGCTTTTATAAAATATGAGCAATAAATTGTTCAAAAAGTTGTGGCTTTCTTTCTTTCTGGATTTCCACCGGAGTTCTCTCGGTGACTTCTTCAATTTCTATTCTTTATGTATAGCTGCACTTCATATCTGTGAGAATTGTATGTATTATAAGAACAAATACTTGCATACATGTATAATATACATTGTAGGTGTTGGATTCCTTATATATACAACATACACTTCATATATACTTTGCATATTCTTCTTCTTATACAGCTCGTCAATGTTGTGCTTATACAACTTCAAAACATATATATTGGATCTAGTTAGTCACGCATACAATTGATGTCTTCGCATAAATACATACTAGTATATACTTATTCGCGCTTCGTAAATATGAAAAAAAAAAACATTGAAGAAATGAGTATGTGTCACATAAATACACATTTGAGGATACATACATACACATAGAGTTAGCTATATATATATATATATATATATACTAGCCTTTGTTTTGAAAACACATACATATGAATATGATATACAGTTGGTCACATATTCAGTTACAATTGGATATCGATTTACATGATTATAATTAAGGTTAAATTTTATATGAGGATATAATATTTTACGTTTTGAAAAGAACAAAATTTTGTTTTATTTTTATAAAAATGAATGCTAATAACGCTATTTTTGAAAATTTCCCCATTTCAAAATCCTTGCGAAGTACACAAATGCTAATTAGACGGCTATTAGTGCAATAAGTTTTAGCAGTTTTTTTCATTCAAGTGGAAATAACATTAGGCAATAAATCGATAAAAGTCAACCAAATAAAAATTAAATCAATTAAAGTGGTTACTAAGGTTTGCATGTGGATTAGTCCTCCGATACAAACGCATTTTATTCTTTTTATGAGCACGTTTCAAGGAGTTAGCCCGTAAGGTGATGTAATAAATTAAGAAGCTTTGTACTTATCTTATTATAAGTTTACTTTGTTTTCAATATTTTTACCCATAAAGTCTGTCCATTTATTTTTGAAAGGAGTAATGTGAGGCACATTGGAGATTTTAAATTTGTGCACATTAGAGGTGAAGGCCGCCGGGGGGTCAAGGGGGAGGATGTCAAAATCGTATTCATAAAAAAAGAGTACATAGACCTGCTCACAAAGAGCTACAAGACAGCCAAAAACATTACTGCATCTCTTTTTCTGATATTCCGCAAAGGAGGTGGATAGGGTCAGCAAAAGAAGTGGCGAGGGCTTTTTTTCATCCTCACTACCTGGTTTATAGTAGAATCTGGAGAATATGAATTTCTCTCTCTCTTCAACGCTTTAAAACGAGCTAGAAGGCTTCTCGAGCAAGCAGTTGGCGAGATCCAAAGAGTAGCCTCAAATGTAAAACTATGAACGGGAGCTAGCAATCCGGACCGTATTGAAGAAAATATCGACAAAATTGTGTAAATCCAATCCAAAGAAAAAGAAATAAAGAGATTAGACAAGACAACCAAAAACCATTGCTCCTATCAAAAATAATTTATTTACTTTATCATATTTCATTTGTAAGATTATAAATTACTCTTTTTTGATCTTACTCATAAAATTACACAAAATATTTTCTTTTAATAAATTCTATATAAATCGGATCAATAAATTTTGAAAAAAGAAATATAGAGAAGATTGAGCTGAAGAGTACTTTTTTATCATTCTGTATTGATTCAACTAAATTGTAACCTAATAAAAATGAAAGTATACTACAATTCCTAAACTAATAGTATTTGATTAACGCAAATTCATTTAGCTTGTTTTATGATTAAAATCAATGCAAGAATCCTCTTCCAAATATATTTCCTCAGAAGATCCAAGAGACTCCACCACATCTTCCGTACTCCAACCCGCACCTAATAACCTCTTCGATAACAAACTCACGTGCGATTCCACCTCTTTCTTGTCGACAAATACGCCGGCATCGCTGCATCTCCTCCGGTCACCGGAATCACCGTTACCGTCGCCGGGATCATCCATCATCATCATCTCTCTAACATCCTCTTCTTTCCAACCTGCTTCCGTCAACCTCAAAAATATATCCTCTAAATACCCTTCTAGATCCTCACTCCACCACCGCCGGTGCTTTCCACCGCCACGCGCCACCGCCATTTGACCCATCTCCGCCATTTGCGTCCAAAAGTCAATCTTCCTCGCTTCCGTCGCCGCCCATGCCGGTGCATTCAGCAAGTTAAACAAACTGGGTCTTCTCAAAATCATCTCGTTTCTCTGAAATTCCACTTGCTGAAAGAAACCGGAGATATCAAAACTCCATAATTTAACCTCCCCATCGTGCACGTAAAACACAGGATTCCCAGCAAAACAAGGCGTACACGGAATATAAAAATGCTGATAAATGGGAACGAGAACAGGGGCTTTTTTCAAGAACCCATTTGCCGTATCCACAGCTTGATCATTATCAATTGGTCTATTCCCCCAACATTCAACCCAAAAATTGCGTTTCTTCACTTGTTTACACAAACTCAAAATGGGCAAATTCTTGATGATCTCTAATTGCTGTTGAGATGAGCATCGCCAATTGGGAAATCCAGGGCCAATGGGGAGGCCTTCTTGAAGAATAGAACGGAGATCAGGTGGGAAAGTAAAACTGAAATTGGATTCAATGGTAGAAAATTCAACATCGGAAAGTCCTTTTTCGACGATTAGATTGGAAGATTTGAGGTGTTGTATGACATTTTTGGCGTAGGCTGCATATGAAAAGCAAACTTTTGTTGGTTTTGGATTGCAGATTTTGATGGGGCTAAATGTTTCTGCAAGTGTTGCTGCCATTGCTGATGAGCCAAAACAGAGCATGAACTAATAAGAAGTGTTCTTTGGATATGAATTTATAAAGGATTTGATCTCTAATGACAAAAAAAGATAGAAAGTGAGAGATTATAGTTGGAAGAGGTTAGAGTAAACAGTGGAGAATCTGATGGGATGAAGATGATTTCAGTAATCCTCAAGAAAAATTGATATCACCATTTTGGTCAAACAATAATATTCAATTTATTCTATATTAACGAAATTTCTAAGGTAATGCACATATATTAAAAAAATCATTCAAGATAAACTTTAAACCATATTTTCTTCTATTACCATTTTTGTTTAATCAGTATCAATAAAAATGATTAAATATGAAATCATAAATATAAATAGTCTTTTATTACGGTATAACTTTGTAATTAGTGTAGTTTTACTCCTAAAAAATTACAAAATTTTATTAATGGAAATGATAAATATAAAAAAAGATTTAAACATTTCTTTTGAATTTTGAACAATTCAACTATTTTAAATAATGAAAATAGCTTTAGATATTCAATTAATATGAAATAAAGAGAGTAACATACACTCCATAAATTTACGGGGAAATATATGTATTCGATCTTATTCTTATCTTCTAGAGTCAATAAGTTGTTTTCGATAGATTTGGTCAAATAAGAATAAAGGGGCAGCCCGGTGCACTATGCGCGGGGTCCGGGGAAGGGCATGACCACAAGGGTCTATTGTACGCAGCCTTGCCTTGCATTTCTGCCGGAGGCTGTTTCCAAGCTTGAACCCGTGACCTCCTGATCACATGGCAGCAACTTTACCAGTTATTCCAAGGCTCCCCTTCAAGAATATATTTATTTATTTTAGTTTATGTGATATACCTTGTTAATTAATAAAAGACAAATTCATAATAAAATCTTCTTCTATGAAAGAATTTTTAGTAATATAATTGATTGATGATTTAAATTTTCACTTTCACCCCTTTGTAATTTCCTTCTTTTATCCTTTCTTCTTCTACAGAAAATATAGATTATCAAATCATCTAAAAGAAATTACAAATATTTTAATAATGATAATTTTTTTAAAACCTTTCTCGTACTAAATAAATTTGATAATATCGTATGATAAAAATATTAGATACTACTAATTTATCGGTGAGGGAAGAAGAAGTCTTTGATGAGTGATGTAGAAAAATCGGTGAAGAGAAAATGGTCCGTGACAATGGTGGTTGTTGCTTGAAAATTTTGTACATTAACATTGACTAAGTTGAAGTTAGTGATAGAGGTTATGATGAGAAGGTTACGATAACATGGTTGAGATATTTTTATTTTTAATTTAGAAATTTAAATTTTGAGTTTGACAATAAATAAAATATTATGAATATTCGGAATATCATCTTAAAAAATAAATTATGAAAAGCGTGAATTGATATTTAATTAAATTTTAATATAAATACTAATTAAATATCGAATGAAAAAATAAGAACAGATTACCGGAGTAGGTTGAAAATTGTGATCTCATTTTCACGCAATTCTTATCATCAATCTAGAACGAATGTATCTTAAAATTATGCTTTTATGTTTTGAAAAGAAAAAAAGAAATTAGAATAGATGATTCCATGTCTCTCAATTCTCATCAAATTTTTTGATGGTGTCAAATTTTTCACTTGTCGTGATATCATCTCATTTTCAACTATTTTGTCTTTTTCAGTATTTTCAAACCGCAAAGAACTTGAAGCGGCAACAATCAACCCACTCAAAAAAAAAAAAGGACGAAAAATCTAAGAGTTGAAATTTTTTAAAAATATTTTAAAATTAAAAGGAAAAGTAAAGAGAAATGAGTATTAATAAATTTTCAGTATGCATAAATTTTTTATGAAGAAACATCTACTATAAAATAGTGTTTTTGAAGGCATTTTTGGAGTGAGTTTTGAGGCGGGGCCTATTAAAAATGCTTCAAGGTGTAGCGTATCCCGAATGGATAAAGGTATAAACGTAAATCTTGACGTAAAAACATACACACTGAGCGTTAATTTTTATTTTTATTGTTTTTAAAAGTATTTTTGCTATAAGTCCATATTTTTATTTTTATTTTTGCTTTTCTTGACTTTTGATTCGGTGTTCGGAGCCCGTGGAGCTCCGAGTAAATTCGGATCGCGTACTGCAGGGTCCATTCGGGGGTGGCGCTCCCAATAGGATTTTTTTCCATACCTAGGACTCGAACTCTAGACCTCTGGTTAAGGGTGAAACAGTCTCACTACTGCATCACAACTCATGTTATTGGTGTAATGATATTTATACTTTATGTAATCATATTTTTTAGGTGGTAGCGATTTTTCTAAAATATATTAATACATAAAGTAACTTATAGAAAATGACACTGCTATAAATAATTTTTTACTTAATCGTGCCTCAAATAAATAGAATGGAGATTTCATAGCATTATATTGCTTAGACAACTTTATTCATTTTTGTTCATTACTCTTACTCTTTTTTCCCCTTCCTTGTCTAGAATATATAAACAATAATCATTGCAAATAATAGTTGAGGGTGAGAAGAACTAGTAAATGTGGAGATGAATGATGATTTTATTTTAAAGAAAATCGCAGCTATGATAATTTTTTGTGTTGTTACATTTCTCAAATAACAATTATAATTTTTTTTTCTATATTTTTAGTGATTTATTTAAATTAATTTTCAGAATTATTGAAAGTTTTACTTTCGCTTAATTTTTTAATAATAAAATTATAACATTGAAGATACATGAAATATATATTTTGTTGCGATTATTTGAGTCCGGAATAGATTATTCTCCTATATTATTTTACCAAAATGCGGAATTTGGATGACTTTGAGATCTAGCACCAATCTACTTATTTAGTAAGTCAAATTAGAAGCGTTGTCCCGTGTGAGGACATCCCATAATATTAGAATCAAAGTGTGGAATATGAATTAGGATCTAGCAAATTTTTATTTTGAAATAAATTTAAACAAGTAAAATGTTCAAAAAACAAAATAATGTATGGGAACATATGAATTCGCCAATTATAAATTGGGCGCTAACTCTTCGTTCAAACAAACGGCCTTGAAATTTTAAAAAAGATGTGTGCCACATGCACGAAGGATTACCAATGATATACTGGAGGAAGGTGGGGATGAGTCACTTAATTTTGAGTATACTAGCACAAAATTTACATTGCCAAAAAATGCTAGCTTTTCAGATGGACAACCCTTTTCACTTTTTTTTTTTAAAAAAAATTTAATCTAATAAAAAAATGAATTAAAAAGCATCCAACCTAATCAGACTCGTCCCAAAACTCATTTGAAGTGCATTTTTTTTTAATTGTTAAAAACCATAATCTTTCCTTTTCACTATCATTTTTATATGTTTGATTTGAAATAATACATGAATAATTCAATTATCTACCCAGGTCAATCAAAATTAATGTTGGCCTGCTGTACAATCTACTTTGAACTACAATCTTAAAGAGATGCGATGATTATGACTTAATAAACAAAAAGGTTTTGTTTGGGTTGGATGCTTTTAATAATTTTTTTATTTATTAAATTTAGAATATAAAAAAAAAGAGTGAAAACAGTTGTCCATCAGAAAAGTCAGCAGTTTTTGGTAACGTGAATTTTGTATTAATATACTCAAAGTTAAGTGAATTTTGTCTTAGAAAAGATAGTTAAGTGAAAAAAAAGAAGAAGAGATAGTTATGTGATATTGTGATCATCTATGAAATTTACCTTAAGATGAGCTTAGTTAAGTTACCTTGAAGGGAGTATAAGTTAAATGTTATCAATTCAAAATATGAAAGAAGTATTTGAAAAACATGCATGGTGATTTTTTTTTTAACCCTCCAAATCAGAGGCGAGCCTATAAATAATCTTTTATGTATATATATAATAGATATTGAACCTTCTTCGGCTAGTTCACGCGTCCATTTTTTCAGATTTTGACATCTTATTAAAAATTCTGACTCCGCCGCTGCTTCAAATGCTAATAATGTCACATAAAATCGTATCTTCTACTTATTTCATCTCTTCAAACAAAATGGTAAAAAAAAATCAAGTACCCTTCGATCTTGGGTAATGTTTTGCAATTAATCTTTTGTCTATTTATTAAGAAAACTGTGAGGAATTGATGGGATCAGAAGCTCAATAAGAAGAGAAGAGAGGAAAACTGGAGTGAAGAAAATCAATTCTCATTTCTTCAACCATGTATTGAATACAAGCTATCATCTATTTATATCTAACTAATCGAATTGGAGAAAATATTTAATCAACTAATTACCATCTAACTTAAAGATTTCTATTTACCTAAGAGGCTTGTGCTTTCCTTGTATCTAGTGACTTTTCTTTGTCTGGATATTTGAGTCGCAACAACTTTGGGTCTTGAGTTAGGACTCCAAAGAATAATAAATCTTTTTTTGCTTAATTTATTTTTGAATCAAGTGGTATAGGATATTAAATAAATTATGGACACAGCTCATTAACCATAAATTAAATTATTGTTTTTATAAAATTAACCACATAAAAAAATGGCAGTCCGGTGCACTAAAACTCTCGTTATGTACGGGTTCGGGGAAGGACCCGACCACAAGGGTCTATTGTACGCAGCCTTACCTTGCATTTCTGCCAGAGACTATTTTCAAGGCTTGAACCCGTGACCTCCTAATCACATGACAACAACTTTACCAGTTACTCCAAGGCTCCCCTTCAAACCATCAATTACATAATCGTAGTTAAATGAATAATTTTAAATTCCTATTTAAAATTTATGGGAGAAGTCAAAACAGTTGTATTGCTCAAAATGACCTGACGGATCTTTACATCACATACCACTAAAACAAGCATTCATCCTCGAATGGTAAAAAAAAAAAAGTAGTTGAATGCTCAAAAAGTTGGGAATATCTCATCCTCATGTCCGACTCGCTCTCCCGGTAGCCTCATCAATTGGACGATGCTTATGTTGAACCTTTACTGAAGAAATTTCCTTCGACCTCAACTTTTGAATTTGTCTATCCAAAATGGTTATCAGCTCCTCCTCGAAGGTCAAGCTTTGATCAAGTACTACCGAATCACATTGAATCACATGAGCACCATCCTGATCATACGTCTTTAGCATCGAAATATGGAATACAAGGTGAACACCCGATAAAGATGTATAGGAGAATAAATACTTAAGGAATCCTAAAAATATGGTAAGATAAAAGTATGTGATAAGAAGTATTAGGAGAAATACTAATTAATGAGTCCTAAAATATATGGTAAGAGAAAACATATATGATAACATGTATTAAGAGAATTAATAATTATGGAGTCATAACATATATGATAAAATAAATAATATATTATCAGAAAAAGAACACTTTTGATTAATCGGCATTTTTGGACCAAACTATTAGTGATAGCGACATTTTGGACCAAACTATATTAACATAAGACATTTTTGTTCAATTAAACATAATTTAAAGATATTTTTGATTTTTTTCTGTTTAAAATTTAATAGCAGACAACCATCTCATAATAATATAATACATGAACTATTCTTCTCAAAATTAAATTGCACAAACGCGTCATGAATATTCCTTTCTAACAAACATAGAGCATGCATTGACATTAGTTTATTTTATAATAACTATTACATAATTAATTGCACAAATTGAACTGCATAGCCTGCAGTTATTTTTTGTGTATGTTTCTTCATTACCGAAAACCATGCACGCTAAGGCAACAAACACCGACACTGCGAGTCTGCCAGCTTATGTATAACGTGTCAATCTACTACTTAATTATAAGATTAATTAACAAGAAATTCATATTAATTTTAAATTTAAACTACTCCATATGGAATTATAAGTTCAAAAATTATGTATGTGGTTGGTGGTGGTTGCTTACTTTTTTTTTTAAGTACAAATCATATTATTCTAAGTGCATTTGTATATAATCCATATAAATACTATGAGAGGTGAAGGTGAGAGTAATTATGTGTCATGGTAGGGTGGGGGGTTACGGGGGTGGGGTGATTGGTGAAGATGATATGTGTTAGAAGATGGGAGGACATAATCAATTTGAAATGCCACTTGCCAAATGTAATTTGTTTTCTCTACTTTCATTAGGAAAAATCGTTTCCTCATTTCTAAGGAATTTAATTTTCTAAAAAAATATTTCAAAATTTTCGATCAATCGAATGTGAAAAAATTGAAAACCACCACAAAAAATTATTTAAATTCCAGGGGTTTTATTATGGAGGTTAATAACAAAATACTTAAATTCTGTAAGCCTTGTTTAGTGTGAAGAAATGATAATTCGCTCATAATAAGGATTCAAAATGACAGTATTTGGAAAATGCTCATCGATTTATCGGACCTCGTCGATTGAAATATGATTTTGTTGGAGCTGTCGTCGGGAAAATTAGGTCTATCAAAGTTATCGACATGTAATTAAAGATGTAAGTGTAGAAAATTAATAAATTAAAGGCAACATATAAAAATGCGGTTTTGCTATTTTCAATTTTCGCAGATTAAACCTATCAACAATGAATTATAGTGAAAAAGTCAAGAGTAGACCTAATAAAAATATTTATATGCTAAAACGATGTAAAAGTCAAATTCGATTAATAATAGATGCTTACAAGATTCACTCATCAAGTTGATTAATTAAGGAGATTCTTACTTTACACAGTAACTAATTAACAGCTACTAACAACTATCTAACTATATCTAACAAATTATAACTAACTCCCAACTAATTCTAACAACTTCTTAACCATGACTGCTTGCCACTATTAGCTATGGTTAACACTCCTCCTCAAGCTCATGGTTTGAAGAGATTCAGCACTCCAAGGTTGTTCAGCAGTTGTTGATGTTGTGTTTTACCTAAGCTTTTGTGAGAATATCAGCTAGTTGGTCCTTGGTATGAATGAAGCTAGTTTTCAGCATTCCTTGACATATCCTTTCTCTTACAAAATGATAGTCTATATCAATGTGTTTGGTCCTTTCATGGAAGATCGGATTTGCAGCAATTGGATTGCTGCTTTGCTGTCACATATCATATTCACAGGAAGTTCAATGGGAACTCCCAGTTCTTTGAACAAGCTTACCAGCCAGGTGACCTCAGCTACACAGTTGGCCATGCTTCTAAACTCAGCCTCTGCTGAGCTCCTGGATACTGTCTCTTATTTCTTTGATTTCCAAGAGATCAATGTTCCACCAAACTTTACCAGATATCCAGTAACTGATCTTCTTGTTTCAAGACAAGCTCCCAGTCTGAATCACAGTAGGCAATTAGTGCATTTGTATTATCATATGGCATTAGTAGTCCAAGACCTGGAGCTTCCTTAAGGTATCTGACAACTCTAAGTGCTGCCTCCATGTATGATTCTTTGGAATTATGCATGTACTGGCTCAGTACCTGGACTGGGAAGGCTATATCAGGTCTGGTCATGGTGAGGTACAGGAGTTTGCCCACAAGTCTTTGATATCTTTCAGGCTGTTGCAGTAAGTGATCATCAGCACTGCTCTCAGATGGAATGAGTTCATCATATTTCACTGATGTAATTTTCTTATTCTGTTCTAATGGTATTCCTGCAGGTTTAGCTCCTCCTAGGCCACATTCTGCAATCAGTTCCAAAGCATATTTCCTTTTGGACATATGAATTCCTTGACTGGATCTAGCACATTCAATGCCTAAGAAAAATTTCAGCTCACCTAAGTCTTTCATTTTGAATTGGTTTTGTAGATCTCTTTTTGTGGCCTCTACTAACCCTGTGTTGCTCCCAGTGACTAGTAGATCATCTACATAGACTAGTACCACAAGTATATCACTGTCAACTTGCCTGGTGAACAGAGAGTAGTCATGATGACTTTGGTGAAAACCCAGCTTCTACAAGGATTCAGTCAGCTTCAAGTTCCATTATCTTGTTAAGGTGTGTATACACAAGTACTCTGATGTCGAATTCCCAGAGTGGATAGCATGGCCTGAAAAGCAGCACTGAAGAATTCACTTCCATTATCAGTTCTCAGAGTTTTAACAGTGGTGGAGTAGAGGTTGTGGACCTGTGTAAAAAAATCTTTTAATACCACAATGGCATCTGCCTTAGAAGCTATAAGAAAGACCCATGTAAACTTGGAATAATCATCTACCACAGTCACAAAGTACTTCTTCCCATTATGAGTAGGAACCCTGTAGGGGCCCCAAATGTTACAATGAACTAGCTCAAATATAGCATTTGAAACATGAATGCTTATAGGAAAGGGAAGTTTAGTTTGCTTAGCAAGTGGGCAAACAGTACAAGCAGGATGTTCATTGTCTAATACTTCAATAGTGGAAGATTTTTTTATTACATCTACAGGTACATGGCCTAATCTTAGATGTCATAGAGAGGCTGAAGCTGAGCTACAAACTGAGGTAATATTGCTCCTTGTAGAGACAGCAGGGACTACATTCTTGACTGCTGCCTTTAGATCACCTTCCTTTAGAATGTAGAGTCCTTGATCCTTTTTACCAATCCCCTTGACCTGACCACTAAAGAGATCCTGAAAAACACAGAAGTCAGGAAAGAAGGCTGTCATACAATTAAGTTCTTTGGTGAGTTGTGAGATAGAAAAGAGATTGCATTTGAAGTCAGGGACAAACAGAATATTGCTAATAAGTTGATTATCAAGGATTTGAGTACTTCCAATATGTGAGACTGATGTAACCTTTCCAGTGGGTAAGAGTACTTGTCTTCTCTCAAAAGATGGTACTGTGTGACAAGTATGTAGTAGCTCAATCTTGGAGGTCATATGATTTGTGGCACCAGTATCAATAATCCAGCTTTTATCTACATATTTAGATACTAAAGCAGATAAATCACTACCTGCAGTAGCTACCTTAGCTGAGTGTTCTCCTCCATTTTCACCTCCCTTGGCTAGCAGTTGTAGGATCTGATGGTACTGATCCTCTGTAAAGAATGTTGTAGGTGCATCAACATTGGACTGTGAGCTTGTAAGTTTAGTAACCTCAACCTGATTAGCATATGAGTTGGAGTTGGATTGTTCCTTTTTCTTCTTTGACTTCCATCCAACTGGATAGCCTTTCACTTTAAAACATTGTTCCTTAGAGTGCCCCCTGTAACCACACACCTCACACACCAGTGGTAGCTTCTGGTTCTGAATTTTTGATGGTTTGTATTGGTTATCATAGTGTCCTCTTCCTGAGTTATCATCACCCCCTGGATGCTGACCAAAGCTGCCACTATGAATAGGGACTCCTCCACCTTTCTTAGAGAATAGGGCAGTACTTTCTACAACTCTGGACACCATATTTTCACGACCTGTACTTGTCAGATTTCTTTGGCTCTTATGATCTACTATCAGAGAGTAGGCTTTGTTCAAGTTTGGAATTGGAGACTACATCAATATTTGACCACTAGCAGCTGAACATGACTCATTGAGTCCCATAAGAAACTCAAGTAGTCTATGATATTCAAAGTACTCTTGGAACCTTTTTGATTCAGCACAAGAGCACTCTGGGCATGGCATGATGGAATCAAACTCATTCCATAGTCCTCTAAGTTGAGTGTAGTACTCAGTGACTGTCATAGTTCCTTGAGTCAAGCTGTGAATTTCCTTGTGCAGTTGGAATACATGTGCTCCATTAATTTTGTCGAATCTCTCTTTTAGATCACTCCATACCTTATGTGCATAACCAGCATATATAATACTACTCAACAATCCCGGTGTGATAGCATTCATTATCCAGGACAGTACCACAACGTTACACCTTTCCCAGATGTCAAACAACTCAGGTGCAAATTGAGTTTTTGGGAACTTTCCATCAACAAAACCAATTTTGCCCTTACCTAGGAGGCCAATACGCATAGATCTGCTTGACACTGCATAGTTCTCGAAGCCAATAAGTTGAAGTGAGATTAGAGAGCTACCTGGAGTGTCATTGGGGTGGAGATATAGAGGATGGTTGTGACCTATGACTGAAGCTTTATAGCTGGATGGTTCAGTAGTTGAATGAGGTGTGTTCAGGTTCATATTGCCAGTTTCCAGTGATCCAGAGGTTTCTTCAGCTGTGTACATCTTTGTTGAAGGTTTAGAGACTGGATCGTTGGTTGACTGTCTCTTCTAGGTTGAACGAGAACTTCACGCGTTCTTCTTCTGGCCTACAGTTCTTGTAGGCTCTGATACCATAATGACTCCATCAATGGAGTCTGTACTAGCAGCAAATAGAAGTAAGAGGAAGAAAAGAAGATGAATAATAGAGAGATTGCAGCGGAGAAGATGAAGAGAAGAAGAAAAAAGTGTAGAGAGAAGAAAGAGTAAAGTGTAGAGAGAGAAAGAAATATCAGTAGTTGAAAATTGTATGTACATCTAAGGGGTATTGCACCCTTATATACTACCTCTTGTACATGGTAGTGTATTATTTATTTGTACAAATATACACAGTAACTAATTAACAGCTAGTAACAACCTTCTAACTATATCTAACAAATTATAACTAACTCCCAACTAATTCTAACAACTTCTTAACCATGACTGCTTGCCACTATTAGTTATGGTTAACAGGCCCCTTATGGTCGTTATGGGTAGACCAATGGTGAAACATTAGGGTCAGAAAACGTTTTAGTAGTGACTTAAAACTTTTAGGCTAGGCCATTCTTAGATGAAATCTAAACGAGGTGAGGTCTAAGGTAATTAGGAAAGGGATTGGGTATAATGTTTAAACTTGAGTTTAATTTTCTATTAGCTAAGACGTTAAAGAATCCAAAGGAATTTAATTTTTGAAAGTGAAATCGGGTGAGTAGAACTGTCGATATTGAACTTGGCATGAAAAGTTTATTTTAGAACGTCAAGGTTCGAGGGTGTGTTAAAAAATGAGAGCTTTGATAAAGATTTTTGAATTTCTGTCTCCGTGCAAGCCGCTATAGGAGGAAGCGCTTATACCGGACAATCGTGAATTAATGAATGAAAAGTCCAAAACTGCTCATTATTCTACAACTTCGTTCTTGGGAAAAGAAAGGACGATCCAGGGCTATTTTCTACAGTTTTCCATCAATTTTTTCGATAAAACTAAGTTAATTACTCCCCAAACTTGTAACTCAATTCTTAAGTCTTAGAATCTATGGTTGAACTTTTAGTGGAGGGTTTTGACTTGAATTTATAATGGAAAAAGACCTAATATGGGTAGAATGATCATGAAATTAATCTAGGGTTAGAATTTGAGTATAATCGAAATATTTTTAGGCCATTGTGCATTGATTGTTGTGTTTTATTATTGTTTTAGACCAAGAACAAGCCAAGACATTGCAAAAGAAAAAAACTCAAGCTCCTTAGAGTTTTCAAGGTTTGATTCAAGGTAGATGATGGTAGGTTGTTTTCCAAGTTATGTGATGTCTGCATGTTAACTGCTTTATAGTATTACTTGTGCAATGCATGTGGGGAAAACATAAGGGGTGAAGGTGAAATAACATCATGTTGATAATCTAATGTAATGAACTTGTTTAATTTACTTGTGGTTTCAAGTGTGGTTGTTCATTGTGATTGTGCATGTTGATTGTGATTGCTGGTTGGCTCGGGTACTATGTCAATACGGGATACTAATGGTTAGCTCGGATACCACGCATGGTATGAACTACAAATGGTTGGCTCGGGTATTACCCCCGATGCAGAATATCATTCGATTGGCTTGGGTACCGCTCCGATAAATTGTTTGTTTGTGGGTTCAATGAGAGGACCGTACCGATATGTGTTATTGTGGTACATGTTTCATACATTGTTAAGTTAAGATTTGTGATTGGGAGTTTATAACTGTTGTGACTGTTGCTATATGTGTTGATTTGTATTACTGCATTTTGGTTTCATGTTTACATTCATATCTTTGAAACTAGTTGATGATCCTACCATTACATTGTGGCTATGTAATGATGTTTCACTTGCTCTTTGTATGTTGAGTAAAGGCCATATTCTGGCGGCTGATATGAGACCTCAGTTGTGAGACGTGCGACATTTGAATCCAAGGATGAGCTATTTTTTCAGGCTGTCATAAATTCTTCTCTATTTCTTTGTCCATTCCTTCAGACACCGACATTTTAGACTTTGACATTTATGTTTTCTTGTTGGAGTTGCATCACCTTATTTTAGATACTTTAGAGTTTTGGTACTATGACTTTAAGGTCCTTGAGAGTTAAATACACAAATAATTTTGATAATTGATTGAGTTTATGGGAACTTGATCACTTATTTGGTGTTTCTTGGTGTTTTATATAAGAGAAACTTATGTAAATAACTATAATTATAAGGTTATTAAATTTGAATAACTATAAGTATGTTATTTACTACAAATGACTATAGTTTCTATCTATAATTCATTGTATGTGTATAAGTTTTTGTTATTATTTATACATTAATATAATTATAATTATAATGCACTATATTTACAAACATCCCTAAAACTCTCAACTTCACATTAGCAGTGCATAAATTGTGCAATAATATTTTTTTAATAAGGAAATTTAGCATAATATTTCAATCTTTCATAATCAATGTAACTATGAAATCTTACAACTTTTTTTCCTAATAAACAAAGAAATTATAGTACAAAATCTTTTCTTCTTCATTAATTTTGTTGCATCACCAACTATTACTTGTATGACATTGATACATAATTTTTTTTGTTGTCATATTTTTTTTTATTTGAATACATTGATACGACATTGATATAAATGTATTTTGTTGATGAATATATTATTGAAATACTCAAATACATTGATACAAATATATAATAGTTAACAAAAATACACTCAAATACATGATACAAATGTAAACAAGGAGCAACTAGACTTGAATACATTGATAAAAGTGTATAACAAGCTGCAATATACACAATACTTTGATACAAAATGAATAAGAAGAAATATATACATTTTGACATATTGATACAAATATGTAATCAATATCAGATATAAATAAATATATTTGATACAATAACAGTAAAATAAATACACTCAAATACATGAATACACCACAGATACAAGTACAATGATACATGAATAGAATGTATATATGCGTGCATTTGATTCCTTGAAAAGTCTCCGAATTCACAACAAAAATCCCTCAAATTCGAGATATGAACTTCTCATAATATATCCAATTCAAAACATCACCCATTAATTTTAGTAACAATTTCATAAACCCGTAATTTGAACTTAAGCTTCAAAGCTTTCTCTCATGACCGATAATAAAGTTTCATAAATCATCTCGAGCCAATGATGATGATGCTTTATGGGAGAAAGAGAGAAAAAGTGCAACATCATTAAATTTGAATTTGAAAAAAAAATATTTGAAAGAATAGTTCAAGGAAGAAGAGAAGAAGAAAAATAATAAAAAGGGTAGAAGGTGCTAATTTGGGGTTATATAGTAATTTGGAAAGAGAAATAAAAACTATATTTATGGATGATTAGAAGTGCATTAATTTTCTTGAATTAAATAATTATTTGATTATTTATATAAATAAAAATTATAATTTGTGTACAATTAACTTTTCTATTTAATATTTAATTGTATCCACATAATATTAAAAACATAAACTGTAGCTATTTATATTAAGTGATTTTTTTTGAAATGTCATTATTTCGAGTTATAATATAATTGTTTAACTTTCAAGTTATAACAGTAAAAATCTAACAGGTTGTAATAAATTTTAAAATATAATGTATTAATAAACGAAATTTTTAAAAAGGTTATTAAATGTATACATGGTAATTTAGAATTACCATATAATCAAGAGCCAATAATTGATTTTGTATTTAATATCCTTTATTTTCTCAATCAGTTGAATCTCTTAGATATATTCCTTTTTGGAAATATTTTCTTTTTTTTAATCTCTCATATCTTCTATTTTTTCTCTGGCACCGAATTTTCATTATTTTGGAAAAAAAAATTGATTGGCATTATCATGCTAAGTGAAATATTCTTGTTAATACTGATTTAGCATAGTGATAGATGGAATTGTACAGGTTTGATTATTCGTTAATATAGAACTAATGTAAATATAGCATGAATTTCGTGATAATTTAGTATATTTAAGGATTAAACATGATGATACTTTCAAAAGTCCTAATAGTAAGACAATTTTATGTCAGGTTAAAATATATTTTCTTTTTCCATATATTTAGGATTATTTAATTGTTAATTCTCCTATATTTTAGCACTCTTTAATTTTTAAAAATATATTTATATTATACCATATATTTTAGGACTCTTTAATTATTAATTCTCCTAATACATTTTACCATATATTTTCTTCTTACTAGATATTTTAGGACTCGTTATTCTTTTTTTTAGTGTCTCTTACCATATGTTTTTATCTTATCATATAATTTTAGGACTTATTAATTTTTAAAATATATTTTTTACCATATATTTTAGGACTACTTATTTATTATTTCTTCTAATACCTCTTACCGTATATTTTTGAAATTCTCAATTTTTAAAAATATTTTTGTTTTACCATATATATTAGAACTCTTTAATTTTCAATATTATAAAGATAATTAAATTATAATTTTAGGGGGGAAATAATTTTTTTGTCTATTGTCAATCCTTTAATAATAACAACAACAACCCAATGAAATTCCACAACGTGGGTCTGGAGAGGGTAAAGTGTATGCAGACCTGACTCCTACCAAAGTAGGACGGCTGTTTCCGAAAGACCCTCGGTTCAATAAAAGAATAAAAGCATAAAATAGGTTAGATAAGGCATATATGAATTGTCAATTCTTTAATAAATGATAAAAAAAAATTGATATTCATGCTTTTAAGGTAATATAAATTTGGTAAAATAATATGTTTAAGTACGGAAAGAATTTACCTAAGATAAAATACGTCATTTAGATAATAAAAGATTTTAACGGAAATTTAAATTACAACTTTACCTAATGTAAAATATATTTTTATGGGTTAAAAAGACAAATATGTTGTTGGCAGGTACGTTCATCATATCGCGACACAAATCAACTCAAATTTGATATTTTCAATTCTTTTCAACTCTATCTCTTTGTAGATCCGGTCCGCGTTGAGTTATTAATGAAAAAAAACATAAAATGACACTTAAAGTTGTCTCAAATTTTCAAAAAGACACCTTAATTATGTGAGCATTCTATAATCCCCTAAATAATTTTGAAATGATATTATTACATAATATTTTATTCATTTGGCATAGAAAGTGTATGCACTCTCTTAAAGAGCGCGATCAACCTAAAATTATGAACATAATTTTATTTTTACAAGTATTTTGTTATAAAATACACTCTCTTGTTTTTTATTTTATTTTAACTTTTTTCCTTAATATTTTTTCTATTTCTTTCTTCTTTATTCTTCAAAAATTCATTGTCATCTTCATTGAAATACCTCACTTACAATGTCATCATTTTACTACAACTTCATCCTCCTTCTTTTACTACTATTAGTTTCACTATCTTCAATTTTAAAATTTTATTGAAATATTGTTTTATATTTGGAAGAATTTGATATACCCATTAGATTTCAAGATGATTAGGAGATATCATTTAATTTTTTTATCCAAATTTCAATCAAGCTTCTTTCAATTTTTGGGGAATTCATGAATTCTTTCAAAATTGTCATTTCTAATTTTAAAGTTATATGAAAAGGAGATAAATTAATTGAACAGGTGATGGATTGTATGGGATTTCCCACTAGATTTGTCAGATGGGGATTGAGTGTGGCTCAACTGTATCTTATTTTTTGATGATTAATAGAGAGCTTACTCCATGCTTTGATGCTGCTAGGGGATTATGACAAGGGGACTCCATGTCTCCATTTCTCTTTGTTATTGTGATGGAATACCTCAGTAGAAATCTGAAAGAACTTAGCACTGGTAACAATTTAATCATCATCCCAATTGTCAAAAATTGGACTTCACACATCTCAGCTTTGCAGATGATTTATTGATGTTGTCAGAGGGGATCTTGCATCAGTATCACTACTTCATGAGAAATTTGCAATCTTCACAGCAGCCTCAGGACTTCAGGCAAATTTATCAAAAAGTGCAATCTATTACTACGGAGTTGACTCAAATACAAAAAGCTTAATTCAGAACGTCCTAGGGTACACTCAAGGTACTTTGCCTTTTAAGTATTTGGGTATACTGCTAGATACCAAGAAGCTCAGCTTATTGCAATGGCAACCTTTGATTGATATTGTGGTGGCCAAAATAACATCCTGGACCGCAAAGAAACTGTCTTATGCAGGCAGAATTCAATTAGTCCAGACTATTATTTTTGGAGTGTAAGCTTATTGAGCGCAAATGTTTATCATTCCAGCTAAAGTTATGAAAGCCATACAATCTTACTGTAGGAGCTACATATGGTCGGGTACTAATACCATTACCAGAAAAGCCTTAGTGTCATGGGAAAAGATGTGTCTCCCTAAGGCAGCAGGAGAATATAATTTCATTAATTTCAAAATATGGAACAAGGCAGCTATATTAAAAATGTGTTGGAATATGACTACCAAGCAAGACAAATTATGGATTAAGTGGATCCATAGTTACTATATCAAGGGGCTAACCATGGAGGAACTGAGGGTGCCTCAACAAGCAAGTTGGTTGGTGAGAAAACTCTTAGGCACCAAAAATAATCTAAATCTTCTCCAAACACCAATTGGCAGTAAAGGAAGTATTATTAGGCAGCTCTACTTCAAGTTGTTAGGGGATCACCTCATAGTACCTTGGAGAGGACTAATGTTCCATAATTAAGCAATTTCAAAGGCTACATTCACTTTATGATTGCAAGTGCAAGGTCGACTACTTACAGTGGATAGGATGCTTAAATGAGGCTTGGTGAAGGATCCTAACTGTATTTTGTGCAAACATGAACCAGAAACTAGAAATCACCTATTTGCAGAATGTTCGTAATCATGGGATGTATGGACTAGACTACTACGATGGCTGCAAAATTGCAATTCCACCACCTCAGACTTGGGATGTAATGCACCATTGGAACCTACAACATATTAAAGGCAAAACTCGGGAGGCCAGAGTTCTACAGATGGTATACATTAAATTTATCTATGCTATATGAAAGGAGAGAAATATTTGAATATTTGAGAAGAAGGAGACCTCTGGGAACAACATAGCACGAAGTGTTGCGTGCGTCTGCACTGTGCGAGCCTTGACAATAGTTAGACATATGCTAGATAATTGCAGATTTTAAACGTTTTGGGTAGATAGAAGTTATAGCAGTAATAATATGTAAGGAAAAGTGGGTTGTGATAGCCTGAATTTGCTTTGTAAATACACTCTTTGGTGATTAATAAAAAGTTGAATAATGTAACAACCCCTAAAATGTTGTATGTCGGTATTTCAATTCTCGACGAAACTAATACAACTTCTGTATTTTGGGCATAACTTTTCATAGGTTAGTCCATATTAGGTGATTCAAATTTTTGCGTAACCACAACATCATTACCTACAACTTTCATGAAGAACACATCTTAAGATTCGGAGTATAAATAGATCAAATAAATTAATCTTTGCAAGATATAGTGTTGTGACGGAATTGAGTGTTTATAGAAGAAAATTCATATCTCACTGTAGGTTGCTCCAAATTGGTTGATTCTTGAATTATATGAAACTAGACTTCCATATCTACAATTCTTATGAAGACACCAAATCCTAATAAGGAATTTATCTTATTCAAACGCAGCTTTAAAAACGAGTATTCTGTTAAAAAGAACTCATCTTACCTACCATGGAAACATCTAGATACATTTGACATCATTTATGACATAAATTGTCCTCCATTTAACATCATCCATGACATCAATATATTTCATTAAATTTTCATATTTTTCTTTATAATTATTTTATTTATTGTTAGGTCCCTCTTTCCCACCTATAAATACCCACCTTATTTCCTCATTTTATTCATCAAGCTTTCTTAAGCATTTCTTCTCTCTATATACTTCTTCTCAAATATAGTTTTAGTTTTAGTAGTATAAAAATACTACTCCGATTATTCTTATACTCCGGGTAGTACACAAAACGCTCCAGCGAGAAGAAAAGGCTAGGGGTCCAAGAGTGTCCCAATTCGGAGTAAACCTTCGGATTTAAGGTATGTAAGGCTTTCATAGCATTGGATTGAGTTCGTCCATGCGCCCAATATTTAAATTCATTATAATTAAGTTATAGTTGAGTTTTATCCAAATCTTGAATTCTAAATAAATTAATTCTTCTTCTATTGAGTTTGATATATTTATGCATTAATATTATTATTGTTATCTCTCATATTATTGGAATTATTATTCATGGCTACTTTCTCATGAATCCTAATTGATTTGATGTTCATGAATATTTTTATACATGTTTTGAGTAAAGATGTTGGCTTTTTATTATTTTCATTGATAAAAAAAAAGTTATATGAATTAATACTATATATGTATTTTATTGAGTTTTGAAAGAGCAAAACAGTTGAGTTTGAATGAATTTGAGCAAATGATATTTTGAGTAAGTTGTTTTGATGAGATGTAAATGATGTTTTTGGAAGTATAATGATTGATGAACATGAAATGAGATGAGTTTGATGATTTAAATTAAAGTCCAATGAAACTAGATGATGAGTTTAATATGAACACATATTTTGGGAGTAGTATTGAGCACCGAGTTGGGTAAGAGTTTAATTGACTCAAACCTCAGAACTACATAGCCAGCGTAGGATGGAGGCTATGCCTCTTAAGTCCCAAAAAGAGGACTTTGATGAGTGGATCCAAGATGGTGATGTCCTTTACCCTGGCAAGGTATTGGATGGATGTGGCAACGACATCGCTTCGTTGTATCATCGCTAGCTCATAAGTGATGGTTGTCGGTTAGAGAAACTCCCAACTGAGTAAACATTGCTTATTACTATTATTTTTATTATTATATTTTAAACTTGCATTACATATTGATGTTGAGATGATGTTGAGTTCTGAGCTGAGTTTTATTAAGAGGAGTTTCTTGATATCTGTCCTTACCTTCCTGTCATTTTACATACTCGTACATTCCACGTACTAACGTCATTCGACCTGCATCGTTTTATGATGCAGATACAGGTATTAGAGATCCTCAACAGGCGCATCGTTGAAGATCATTTCTTTTCGGCTATTTGGTGAGTCCTTCTTGTATTCGAAGGAACTCCTTATCCTTTTATTATTGTTGAGTGTGATATTTCTTTTGAGGTAGCCATGGACATGTCATTGGCACCATCTAAGAGTATTAGAGGCTTCATAGACAGAGTCTGATGATGTAATCGGAGTAGTTCTCCTTAGAAACTACTTCTTATAAGAATTATCTATTTTTCTTTTGATTATGACAAGCCCACATTAGTATTCTTAAGTCTTCCGCTGATGAATAAATAAGAAATGAGACCAAGTGGTTCTCTCGGAAGTCAGAAATGGTTTCTGAGTACCGGCCACGCCTAGGGTACCCTCTCGGGGCGTGACAAATAATTACCAAAAAAAGATACCATCAAAATTTTCAATTTATTTGAAAAATAATTAGTTGTTATCAATAATTTAACAAAGTCTAGAAAAATAATATAATTATTTTAAAAAATATATTTATTAAGAAGAAAGAAAGTTGATTGAAGAAGAAAAAAATGGAGGAGGGCTCAACTTGAACGTGGGGGGAGGGGGTGAAGGTGGGAGGTGAAGAAGAAAAAAGAAAGAAAGAAAATTGGGGGTAGGTAGGGTGAGGGTGGAAAGTGAAGTGAGAAACTTAAAATGAAAAAAAATTATTTTTTAATTTAAATTAACGTGTCACGTAATAACTGATGCGTGATAACATTTGCTTTTTAAAATTTGGGACTGATCGAAAAATGGTGTAATAATATCAATTAAAAATTGTTCAGGGGTAATAGAATGTCTGCATAGTTAAGATGTCTTTTTGAAAATTCGAGACAACTTTAAGAATTACTTTATGTATTTTCTCTATCAACTTCAACACATGAATTTACATGTGATTTAACATAGTTCAAATTGAATCACACAAAATTTAACGGTTTAAATCCAATTCAAGTTTTCAGAATGTTAGAATTCTATAGTAAAAAAGGAAAATATCAAATTTTGTATTAATTCTAGTTATAAGAGGTAAATCTGCACTATAGAACTGTGCAGTGGGTTCAGTACCAATCATTATCCCACAACCAACAAGCATCTACATGTTTAATTTCTATATCACAATTCCTTTATTGTATATGATCTAAGATTATATGCCATATAAATTAATTAAGAAATAGTGATAGTTGATCATTTATTTCACAAATTGAACTTAGAATTAAATTAGAGTCAGCAGCTCTGAAGTATACTAATCCTTTTATATGTATATATTATATTTAAAATCATTTTTGCAAATACATGTATAACTCGAAAGGAAAGCAATGAATCTTACCTTGAACAACTCATATGAAGTCCATGGGGATTAACCAACTTGAGAAACAAATCCCCTACTTTAAGTCACTTATAACCACACAAAACAAAATAGTGATAGAGACTACCCCACCTACTTTCTGTAAATATTTCCTCCGTCTCAAATTACTACTTTTAAAAATAATTATTTTAAATTATTTATTTTAAAAATTCAAAATAAAATATAAATTAATTTTACTCTTTAGTAGTAATTATTTTTAAAAATTATAAATACTTTAATTATGTAGGGCAAAATGATACACAAATACGATAAATATTTAATGATAAGAATTATATTTTAAAATATTACTCTCTCCATTCCTATTTACTTGTCAAATATTTTCTAATTTGATTTTCCTTTTTACTTGTCAATTTTGACAAATCAAGAAAGGACAATCTTTTTCTTCCTATTATACTCTCAATTTATTAAATAAAAAGAAATGGAGAGAGTAATAAGAATAAGATAGTCAAAATCCTTCGTAATTAGGAACGGAGGGAGTAGTTGATATGTTAAAATTTCATGCAATGGAGGGAGTACTTGATATGTTAAAATTTCATGCACTTTGACAAAAGCTAGACAAGTAACTAAGCCACAACATTTTATGTTCAATCAATAAAGTTCACACAAATTAAAACATGGAGAATACTAAGAATTGCCCCATGAATCTCATCAAAAATAGTAAATGCTTCTTGGGGAAGAATCTAGTACATTTGCACTAAGAGAAGAGTTGAAAATACTACTCTTTTGCTCTTCCATATTTTTTTAAAAAATATTTAGACGACTCATATAGCCCACAAGATTAGTGAGTTTTATCAGTGTCTAATTAACAAGCAAAAATATAAGAGTAAACAAATGTAAAAAAAAGGAGTAATCTTTTTGCCTGGCTCCGTTTTGTATGCCTCTTTTCAAGCTTCATTTTAAGAGATGTGCTACAATGTTACCCATTCTGAAAAATAGCATTTTCCATTTGCTTCATTTCTACCAAGTAATGTTTTCCACTTCTCTTCTGGCCGGCCATATCCTTTTGTGAGCATGGGTTCAAATTAATTAATATCTCAAGACTATTAATACAAAGCAATTATATATGTAAAATCCTCTTCTTTGGGTAGTAAAAGGCTACGTTTTAATTTGGAGAAAGGAATAGACTATATATATACATGTAGAGGAAGAGGAAGGGCCATCTTGTCCTGCGGTTTGTTTCTTCAAGCCGCCCATATTATTATGGATTCAACTTAATTAATTACTCCATCCATTTCAAAATAATTGAATTATTAGAGTATCTTAAAATAATTAAATTGTTCACTATTCAAGATAGATGTTGATTTTTTTTTCAATTTTACCTTTCATTAATTAAATTCCCAAGGTTGAGTTCCAAAAATAGATTAAATGAGTATTGAGAGTTAGCATAGAGTTTGAAAAGGACAAAAATGAAAAAAAAAATGACTAATTTTTGTCTTTTATTTTCTTAAGATGTGTCATATTCCAACAATTTAATTATTTTGGAATGGAGGGAGTAATATTTATCCGTTTATTTTGGACTTTTCATATTATTTAAGAAATAATGATTGAAATGAGTAATTTTTTAAATTATAATAACTTATATTACTTAATATTTAGTATTAGATCTTAAAAATTAATTTAATAAATAAGTAATTAATATTAAGAGTCAAATATAAATACTTAAATAACAACATAATTTTATAAATATATTTTAATTTATTGTAAAAGGTTACCAGGCTGCCGTATTTATCAGATACTAATCTCACCTATTATTGACTGCTAGGTGTAGTTATTTCATTGGTGGCTTAGAGCATAATTGATAGTGTAAATAGTGTAGAAATTAAACTCGATTAATTATTCTTTAAGAGCTGAAATTAGAATTTGAGAGGATAATATTTAAAGCTAAGGTCTATACACATTTCTTTCTCCGTTCGTTTTTTTGTTGTACATTATACCAAAAATTGATTTCTACTTTTAGTTATTTTTCCAGAGATAGTTTATCACTTAATTCTTAATTTATTTTATATTAATTATAGTTATTTCTTAATATATTTTTTAATTTAAATTAAATATATTCAAAAATGATATAATAAAGTAATTATTTTATTTATTATTATTTAAAGAATATGTCAAATTGATACTGAACGAGTAAAATTAAATCAAGACGTACTTATTATCAAGTGAACGCAAATCAAATAGCAGTAATATAAATTAATAATGTTGAGGTTAATTAACTGTCTGTGTATGAAAAAATTCTTCATAAAAAACGTTTTCCTTCAAATAAAGACTTATACGATACGAATTTAAAATAATCAAATTTTAATATGAATATCAAATATAAAATATATATATATATATATATATATATATATATATGAAAAAGAAAGATTTCAAGTTTCAAGTTCAGTGCAAGACACATTATTTTGGAAACTGGGAAGGGTGGCTTAGGATCGTGGGCTCATTCAACCCATCAATTATTATAATTTTACTACACTATTGACCAAAACCAATAACGCCTGAGCTGTGTGTATGTCATTCTTCTCTTGTCTCCACCCAGAAAACAAAAATAAAATCACGTTTTACCCTCTAAACTTTATGAATTTTAAATTTAATTTTTTAAAATTTATAATATATAAATATTTAATAGATTTTTAAAATAAATTAAATATAAAAATTACTGAATTCGATTGAAGTACTCTTAACTAGCATTCTCCTCCACCCCTACTTCCTTTTTTGATATTTTTTTCATTCATTTTTATTTGTCCATTCTATTAGATGGTCACTTTTACTTATTCAGTTTGGAAAATTAATAGATAATTTATTATTTAGTTTCTAATTTATTCTTATTATTAACTATAGTTATTTCTCAGTATATTTTTTAAAACATTAAATTTATTATATTCAAAGAGTGATATACTCCTTCTAGTCCATATTAACTGAATAATTGAGATTTTTTTCATAGTTCAAAATAAGTGAATTTTTCAAAATTCAATAGAATTGTTGAGACTTTTTTCCATGTTTACTCTTTTTTTTTGAGGTCCTTAACTACTTTATATTTACTAGGAGAATAGTTTAGAAATAATTAAGAGAGTAATAGTAGAAAGTAATTTTTAATTTATGGGATTAAATATTTTTTCTTAAGAAGTGTATGATATTCAATAATTCCCTTAATATGGACTAAAGAAAATAATAAAATTATTATTTTATTTATTTTTCCTTAAAGAGATCTGTCAAGATACTAGTAAAATTGGACGGAGGGAGTACTTTTTTAATGTACTACTAGAGTTTCTTTTCTATCTAAACAAACAAACATCTTGTTGGATTCTTATTATGCAATTATCTCGGGACGTTAATGATTCAAAACTAAGAGTGAATATATTTCTTAATGTTCATTCCTCCATGTGTGTCTATGTGTGAAAGAGAGAGCAAAACACTTGTTGTCTATTCCACCAAAAAAAAATGTTGAACGTAATGACCTAGCTCTAATGGTTACTACAACATTAACAATGGAGGAAAGGAAACAGACGAGAGGGAATAATCTGAGAGGAGAATGAACTGTCTTACTTCTCTTTCAATACAAAGCTGATATTTATACAAGTATCTAACTCATTCAGTTAATGTAACAAACTAACAACTTACTAACTACCTATCAATTAGTTATAACTAACTTTGTAACTAATCAATGTACAAGCTGAACTAGCTAAGACTCTATATACTACTTGGTATAACTACTACTAATTTCTACACTCCCCCTCAAGTTGGGTGATGAAAAATGTCTAATAAATCCAACTTGAATATCATCTCATTATGCAGTTGCTTGTCCAAGGCCTTAGTGAATTTTTCTGCTAACTGTTCTCTGTTGGCTATGTATGTAGTTGTGATCAAGCCTTCTTGAATCCTTTCTCTAATTAAGTGATAATCAATTTCTATGTGCTTAGTCCTCTCATGATACATGAGATTTGAGGCTATATGTAATGCTGCTTTGTTATCACAGTGTAACTCCATTGGTAATTCAATATTAGCCCCTAATTCTTTGAATAAGCTTCGTAACCACACCAACTCTGCCATTGTAGTTGTCATGCTTCTGTACTCAACTTCTGTAGAGCTTCTTAACACTGTACTTTACTTTTTAGACTTCCATAAAATCAGAGAATCACCATATTTTATCCCAAAACCTGTTACTGACTTCCTTGCAAAAGGCAAGATGCCTAATCTGCATCACAAAAGGCAGTAATTTTCCTTGAATTTTTGCTACTCATCAGTAGTCCAAGTGCAGGTTGTTTCTTAATGTATTTTACCACATGTATGGCTGCCTCATAATGTGACTTCTTAGGTGCATGCATAAATTGACTTAGATGTTGTACTGCATAGGAGATATCTGTTCTTGTCATTGCTAGATATAGTAATCTCCATATGAGTCTTTGATATACTTTTCTGTCATCCATCTTTGCATCCTTTTCTGTAGGTTCAAAAACTTCATTATACTCTAGTCTAGTCAACTTTTGATTATGTTCAAGTGGTGTTGCAGTAGGTTTTCCTCCCCATAAATCACATTCTGAAATCGACTCTAGTGCATACCTTCTTTGATTCATCAGGATACCTTTGGTTGATCTAGCAAATTCTACCCCCAAAAAGTATCTTAACTCTCCTAGGTCCTTCATTTTAAAGTTGTGATGTAGTATACTTTTTGCTTCTTGAATAAGTCCCTTATCACTACCAGTGATCAACAAGTCATCAACATAAACAAGTATGATGATAATTCCACTTTTATTCCTTTTAGTGAATAATGAATAATCCATCTTGCTTTGTATAAAACCAGATTGAACTAGTGCAGTAATGAGCTTTAAGTTCCACTATTTGTTGGGTTGTTTCAAGCCATACTGAAATTTGAGTAGCATGCATACTTTATGCTCCCCCGACTACCAAAACCTAGTGGTAAAGTCATGTAGACTTCCTCCATGTGATCACCTTGAAGGAAAGCATTATAAACATCCATCTCAAATAAGGGCCAGTAGGACTGAGTAGTTATAAATATGACTAGGGCTGAACACGAAAAATCAAAAAACCGAACCAAATCGATAACCAAACCAAACCGGAAAAAAAAACCGACATTTATTTGGTTTGATTTGGTTTGGTTTTTAAATTTAAAAACCGACTATATTTGGTTTGGTTTTGGTTTCAAGTCTAAAAAAAACCAAAAAAACCGAACCAAACCGACTTTATATATACATATTTTAAAAATTAAATTTGTATATATATGTGTGTGTATTTTAATTTTTTTATGAAAAAAATACAATTTATATTGATTTTTTATATTTTTAATCTTGGGCCATTCTTTTGAATTATACTAAATAAAGTAAAAATAAATAAAATATAGACTTCATACACAGAAAAACTACTCACAATTACAAATAGTAAAACTTTAGGTGAGTCATTCTCTATTATTAAACATGTATGCGTCAATCTTGGCTAGTAGCTATTGGCTACAATGAAATTTATAATAAGAAAATACTTTTGAAATTTATTTTCTGTTTATTCAAATAGTGACTACAAGGTATTTTAAAAACCGACAAAAACCGAAAAAACCGATAAAAACCGAATAGTAAAAACCGATATCGTTTGATTTGGTTTGATTTGACAATTTGAAAAACCGACTCAATTGGTTTGATTATTTTTTAATTAAAAACCGATCCAAACCGAACCGTGAGCACCCCTAAATATGACAGTCCTGATTATCACCATCTTAACCACTGAAAAAAATATATTATGATAGTCTAAGTCTTCTTGTTGGGTGTAGCCTTTGGAAATCAACCTGGATTTGTATCTCTCAATAGAACCATTAGCTTTATACTTCACCTTATATACCCATTTGCAACCAATGTGAGTTTTACCTGCAAGAAGATCAACAACTTCCCAAGTGTGATTGTCAGTGAGAGTTATAATCTCTTGGTCCATAGCCTGTATCCAAAGCTTATCAATAGCAGCTTGTGTGTAGGATATGGGTTATGATATTGATGAAGAAAAGGCTGTGAGATAGCTTTGTAGAAGAGAGAGATATGAGAATAGGAAAAACAATTTGAGATGGAATGATGAGTAGTAGGCTTATTTATGTAATCAGTGTGCCAAATGAGAGGTTTGACAACCCTTATAGACTTCCTACAAGAAAGAGGAACAAGTGAAGGAGTAGGACTATCAGTAGGTAATGAAGAAGGTGTAGAGATAGGTGGGATATGAAAAGGAATAACAGTAGGAGAAGACAGAGAATCAGGTGGAGATATGATGGAAACATTCTGAGGTGGAGTGGACCGTAAAGGTTCATTTAGAGGATGAGGAAATGCTGAAAGGGGAGGAAAAGTAAGAGAATTAAAAGATGAATCAGGAGCCAAAAAAGTGGACTTGGAATGCTAGAAGGGAAAGATATCTTTTCTAAATGTAACATCCCTACTGACAAAAGAGGTGCCAGTTGAAATGTTATAGAGCTTAAAACCTTTTTGAGTGGATGAATATCCCATAAAGATGGAAGGTATGGCCTTAGAAGATAATTTGTCAGTGAAAACAGTTTTAGTTGCATAGCACAAACATTCAAAAACTTTGATATATTGTAGATTTGGTTGATGTCCATATAAGAGCTCATAAGGTGATTTATTGGACAAGATAGTAGATGATAGTCTGTTAAAAAGGAAGACTGCAGTAAGGACACACTTACCCCAGAATTTAAGAGGTATATGAGCCTGAAATCTGAGGGCTTTGACCATCTCAAGGAGATGCCTATGTTTCCTCTTAGCTATGTCATTTTTGCTGAGGAGTATGAACATAAGAACTTTGATGTATAATTTCAAGAGAGGTAAATAGGGTGTTACATTGAGTATTGAAAAACTCTAATCCATTGTCTGATCTAACAATATTAACAGATGCAGAGAATTATGTTTTAATGAGATTAAGGAAAGAAGTAATGTGCACAATAACATCACTTTTCAATCCCAATAAGTAAATCCAAGTCATTCTGGAATAGTCATCAATAATTGTGAAAAAATATCTATATTTATTGCAAGTACATTATTTATAAGGACCCCAAACATCCATGTGAACAAGTTCAAAAGGAAAGGAAGACCTCTTAGTACTACTAGAAAATGATAATCTAGTTTGTCTAGCTAGAGGACATATGAGACAAGTTTTGAACTCTTTATTCTGAAATGAAGACTTGATGAAAGGAATCTTCTGTAGAACTGCAGTTGGTGCATGTCCAAGTCTGAGATGCCAAAGAGAAGACGTGTGACAATGTTGGATGACTTGTGGGGAAGAGAAGCATGATGAAGGTTGTACAGGAACTTTGATAAGTGATGGCATGTTGGCAGATGAAAGTAGATACAATCCTTCCTTCTCTTTATCAATTCCCTTCACCTTGCCAGTATAGAGGTCCTGAAAGAGGCAAAAATAAGGATAAAAGGAAACACAATATTGAAGTTCTTTGGTAAACTTAGAAATGGATAAAATATTATATTCAAAGTGAGGTAAATGCAACACATTGTGAAGTACACAATTATTAAATAGTGTTACTGTCCCAATGTGTTTAACCTATGTGGTTTGCCCATTTGAAAGGAAAACTTGGCTAGAATATAATGGTGTAGGGGATGAATTAAGCAGAGATTTCAGATTATAAACCATGTGATTGGTATCTCCAGTGTAAACTACCCAAGGTGATTTGTCTGATCCTGTAGAAAAACATTTGGAACTGAGATAAGTAATGGGATTTGGAGTTATACCGTTATATTGGCTATGTGTTCTTGTGGATTAATATCATTATGTAGCATCTTCATGATATGATTATACTGATCAGATGTAAAGGATGCAACAAACATGGATGAAGATGAGCTTCCAAAATCCTGATTTGTCATATGATTTTGTTGTCTCTTGTTTCCAGCCTCAAAATCTTCTGTATAATGTGTATTATATGCCTGTTGTTTTCTATTTCCACCAAACCTCTGGGATCTATCTCTTCCAGATTTCTGTCGATCATCTTTTCTTTCATTCCTATCCACAACATTCTTCCTCCCATACTTGTGATAGATGGATATCCTATGAGCTTGTAACAGAACTTAGTATTGTGATTTCTCATATGACAGTGTTTACAGTACAAGTCACTAACCTTTTTAAACTTGTTATAATGTACAGATGCTAATGCAGTAGAATCATTAATTTTCAACTGCTGAATGGGCAAAGTAGAGGCAACTATAATGTGAGACTGAACTCTTTAACTCTCATTTTGCATGATCTTATTGTATGCTTGATTCAAATTTGGACTAGGTACTGTCATCAAAATATGACTACGAATTTGTGCAAAATTTTTATTCAATTTCATCAAAAATTGAAAAAGTTTGTCTCTTCAAGTGATCTATATATTCTCTATATTTATCACACTCACAAGTTGGAAGAGGTACCAATGAAACATGTTCATCCCAAATGTTTCTTAACTTAGAAACTGTAAGAGTGCCTTGACTCGTGGTGCAGATTTCTCGATGCAACTGATAGATTCTAGTGAAATTTCTTTTATCAAATCTCTCTTTTAGATATGTTTAGACATTGTGAGTATTAGATGAAAACATAAGGCCATTGGCCAATTCCTTTGATACAGAATAAGTAATCCAAGACAAAACGAAGGCACTACATCAATCCCATTCATGCTCTAAATCTCTCTTATACTGCTCTTTTCTACAAGTTCCATCAATAAATTTTATTTTGTTCTTAGCTAACAATGCACTCTCACTGAATTACTCCAATCAGTGTAATTCTCTATATCAATTAATTGTTGAGAGATTAGAATGCTTCCTGGAGTATCAGATGGATGAAGATACAGATAACTCCTGGATGAATGTCCACAAACTTCTCAATTTGTGTTGAGCTCGATTGAGATGGTGATTGTGTTGAAGGATCGACTGGTTTCACTATTTCTAAGCTTCTTTCATCAAGCAAATCAAAACGATGCATTCACAATAAAACTCGATTTCAGTTTGTCAATGCAGCAGTCGAAGCAATTGAATCTCTAGATTTTCACTCGCGTGAATACCTCTACAAAACAGTTAGACTTCATGTCGATAACTGAGCTCTGATACCATGTTGAAAGAAATGACCTAGCTTTAGTGGTTACTACAATATCAACAATGGAGGAAAGGAAACAAATGAGAGGGAATAATCTGAGAGGAGAATGAACCGCCTTACTTCTCTTTAAATACAAAGCTGATATTTATACAAATATCTAACTCATTCAATTAATGTAACAAACTAACAACTTGCTAACAACCTATCAATTAGTTATAACTAACTTTGTAACTAATAATGTACAAGCTAAACTAGCTAAAACTCTATGTACTACTCAGTATAGCTACTACTAATTTCTAACAAAAACAACACTTGTTGTCTAACTCATGATCTGCAATATATGGTTTAATCAATTATTTTGTTGAGATTTTGTCTCTCTTGGATATATTGGTCACCGTGGTTTATGCTCCCTCCGTAATTTTTTAGTTTTCATAATAAGGTTTGACACAGTTTTTTAAAAAAATTAATTAGAAGTGTTGTTTGACTAATATATCCCTTATTAATTATTTTACTTTTACTATATATGTGCATCTTAATTCTAGAATAATTAATGCTAAGAACAAATAACAACAACAACAACATACCCAATGAAATTCCACAAGTGGGATCTAGGGAGGGTAGTACGTATACCTTAGCACTACCTCGTGGAGATAAAGAGCAATGTAAATTTCATTTCGAGAGTCATCATAGCTCTTTTGGACTTATACATGCAACACCCTTTTGTCTTTCGACATAGACCGTTCTTCCTCCTTGCGATGCAAAGGCAATGTCAGGGAGGGCCTACAAAATAATGTGATAATCAAAAAATAATAACAACACAACTATAATAGCACGACTAGACCTATGACCAGCCTTAAACCATCACGAGGTAAAACAACATTCTACCCCTACTAGTCTTCTACCCTAATATACAACCTCTATTCCTTTTTATCTAAGATCATGTCATTGATCTCTCCCCAATACTTTTTCGATCTACCCTACCTCTCCGCGTAATCCCTCAAAATTGTTCTACACAACATCAACTTTTAATTTAGGAGTACCTAATTAGAACACGTTCTGTTTTTCATTCCCATAATCATAACATTAAATGAGGGGCCCCTTAAATTAATTAGTGGAGTAACCTAATACAGAATTGAATTTATTCTATCCAAATTGCTTAGAACAATATAGTTATACCCCCCCCCCCCCTCCACATTTTTGGTCCACATTACTAAAAATATATATCCCAAATTATTTGTTAATTTATAAATCAAGATAGAATTAATTTACTTTTTCTATTTTGTCCTTAAATTAATTCTTTTTAAAAGTATAAATATTTTAAGTTTCAAAAGAGTTCATCCATTATTAATTTTGGTATTGAAGGATAAGACATATATATAGAATGCATTAAAAATAGTTACAGAGTAAATTAGTAAAAAAATCTTTCTTATTTATAATTTTTTTAAAGAACATGTAAAGGAGAAAGTGGACAAATAATATTTCTTTCGTTCCTTTTTAATTGTCATGTTGCACTTTTTGAAAGTTAATTTGACTAACTTTCAAATCTAAACTAGATTACATTAATTCGATATTTTAAAACAAAAATTTAGATAGATATTCAAAACTTATACAAAAAGTATTATAAATTATATTTTTTTTATATCAAATAATAAAAATATATATCTTAAAATTTAAAATATTAATCAAAATTTGTATCGTTTAACTTTTAAAAAAACGTATAATAAATAAAAAAGAACGGACGGATTATGAGTCTGCAACTCTGCATAGTAAGTTGGAAACAACAAAGATTCCATTGTGCAATGTAAGTTGGAAACAACAAAGGCTCCTAAAAAATACATGCTATAAATAAAAAATCACGTGCAATGTGCATTAAACATTTAATAATATTATATTCACCAATTTCATTGTATTTATCTTGGTCAAAATATTGTTGGGGTTACATTGGAGGAAGTTCACTTCCGATCCGTGTACGGTGTTTAGAAAGACGAGACAGCAACCTTATTTGACAATGAGAGGATAGTGTGGAAGGTTTGAGCGGGTTAAGGATCAATATAAAATAAGTAATAATTCAATTTATTTATATAAAGGTGAATTTAAAATTTAAAGATGTTGAAGGCATTAGCAGAGGCAGATTATGATAGTAGAAGAGGTGTCATGTGACACCGATACTGCTTCATTGAAAAATATTGTTAAACACGCATAAAACTCAATGTATCAGATAAAATAAATTAAACGAGAAAACTTAATACAACTCACTGTGTAGTTTAATGGTCCTGACTCTTTACACATTGAGATTTTCAGTACGAAACTCGCTACGTATGCAATTTATATGCACATTTTTTTCCGGAAAGTTGACAAGAAAAGTCAACCACGAAGATTCGAACATTGGTCATCACGCTTGCGCAGAGGGAATAATACACATATTGGATCAGTGCACCAAATCGGCTCTTGTGTTTCAGGTGCCTAACAAAATATATGATCTTTCTATAGGCATACATGTATATAGTTAACAGGTACACATGCACCCCATTCTTCCACGTAGTTCCGCCTCCGTATTCTTTTTTTTTTTTTTTTTTTTAAATATTATCTTCTTTTTTATTTATTTGTAAAAGAGGTAAATATAGTAGTCTTTGGGTACAAAAAAGTTACTGCAATTAACCCACACACACTTTCCCATTTGGAGCCCTAATTGCTATGTTCTTCTTCTTCTTCGCTCTTCTTTGCCATTTTTGCTGTTCTTGTGAAAATGATGAAGAGGCCAAAAGATGTTGCTATGATGGTTTCCTTCTGATTCACACCTGATTCTTTGCTCTGCATGTGTGTTTGTTGCCTTGAATAGTCAGAAGATGACCATTCTCGTCGTCTTTAGTTTTCTGTCTTTGTGCTCTTCTCCTCTTACTGTTGAAGATGATGAAGAGTCCATTTGATTTGATGGATTCTTTCTGATTCACATCTGATTGCTCTGCATGTGTGTTTGGTGCCTCGAATTTTATTTTGAAGATGAAACTTTCTTCGTCTTCTTTCTTTTTCTGTCTTTGTGCTCATCTCCCCTTAGTGTTGAAGATGATGAAGAGACCAAGTGATTTGATGGTTTCTTCTGATTCTCATTTGGTATAGTTTGATTTTGGTGTGTATTGTACCTCTCTGTTGATCTTGTTGCTTTTGTGTGTTTTCTGAATGTTGTGAAATTTGTGATATGCCTTCTTTGCCTTTGATACAAATGAGTGTAGTTTGTTGACCTGCAAAATGACCAAACAATTAGTAAAGAAACCAAACTCATTCTCCTTTCCTGTGTCTCCAGTTTCCCTTTTCCTTTTTCCTCCCTTTCCTTCAACATTTCTTAATTCTTAGATACGGAATTTGACTCTTATCACTATTTAGGATTCTTCGCATCTGCACATTCAACTCCTCAAACAAATAAGACTGCAGGGGACCCTCATCTAGGGCATAATTTGCTAAAGCATCTGCCAGTTTATTTGCTTCCCTTAGGGTATGTTTGAAAATGACATCCAAATTTCTCTTGTATTCCTCCACCTCATCTACCCAACCTGCAATATTCCATGGAGGTTTCCATTCTCTGTTCAAAATTCTTTGAATAGCTTGGGAATCTGTCTGAAAAATGATGTTATTTAACCCCTGTTGCTTACAGTACTTCAAGGCTTCCAAAAGAGCCACAATTTCTGCTTCTATACTGGTGGCATAACCAATTTCCTCACCCTTAGCATATATTAAGTTCCCTTCTGCATCTCTCACACAAAAACCATAGGAACTCCTCCCTGGGTTGCCTCTAGAAGCACCATCTGTGTTGCAAGCACACCAACCAGGTGGAGGTAGATTCCATCTAACTTTTGTTACCTTCACTCTTGCCTTGCCTCCCTCTAGCATTTGGACCAGATTTTTCCATCCAGGAGGGATAGTTCTAATTGAGGGATTTCTATATTGTACTAGTCTTTGGATAGAAATTAAGACTAGATAAATAACTGAACTATTAATCTTTCTATGTCCATGCTTGATACCATTTCTTCTCTTTCAAAGTTCCCACATTATAATTGATGGCACTGCAGCATAAATATGTTTCAATCTGTTAGTAACTGGTGCCATCCACCATTTCACAATTAGCTGTTGCAGTTGCACCCCCTCCATCCTTATTCCTGCAGCCTTGCAGAAAAAGGACCAAGTCCTTTTAGCTGTATCTGATGTTAAGAAAATATGGTGTATAGTCTCCTCTCTAGGATTTATACAACACCAACACTTAGACACCAAAATAAAGTTCATCTTCTTTAAAACATCATCTGTAGGAATTTTGTATTTCCAGCATCTCCACATGAAGAAGGAAATTTTAAAAGGCAAACCCTTTATCCACATGAACCTGTAAATGTCCAGTTTTAGTCCCCTTAGCCTAATAAAATCCCAAGTTGATTTAATTGTAAATTCTCCACTTGTGTCTAGAATCCACCATGGTCTATCAAAGTCTCTTTCTTCCTTGGGTGTGGTTATATTGTCTATTATATGATCAACAATATCTTCAGCAAGTACTTCCATAAGTTTTTCTCTATTCCACCTCCCCTGTACTATCATTTCATTAACATTTTGAATTCTTGCATCATAAGTATTCCCTGGATTTACATAGTATAAAGCTCCCAATCCAGTCCAGTTGTCAAACCAGAAATGTGAATCTCCTTTCCTCACTTGCCATCAAATTTGGTGTTCTATTAAGTCCCTGGCTTCTAGCATTCTTTTTCAAGTCTGTGACCCCTGTTTCCATTACACCACTATAGCATGCTCTTTCTTACAATATTTGTTGGTCATGAAATCTCTCCACAGGGAAGGTTTTGTCCTAAAGTTCCACCAGAGCTTACAAAAAAGTGCTAATGCCACATCATGTAATGATCTAACACCTAGGCCTCTTTCTGTAGTAGGAACACACACCTTATTCCAAGCCACCCAGTGTCTACTTCTGCCCCCAATTATGTTGCTCCAAAAAAACTGAGCAAACATTTTGTGAATTTGTCTGATGATTCCAATAGGAGGGTTAACAACTGATAGCATGTGTATTGGCATGCTTTGAAGTACATGTTTAATAAGAATTGCCCTTCCTCCAAAAGATAACATTTTACCCTTCCATCCTTGTAATCTATTCATGATCTTAAGAGTCAAAGTATTAAAGAATTCATTCTTTCTCCTACAATGATACATAGGACAGCCCAAATACATAAAAGGAAATTCTTTTCTATTCATGCCAGTGACAATCTCCACTGTTATACTGATGTCTCCTGCTATTTTATTATGCATATAAACAGCACTTTTGTTCATATTAATCTTTTGGCCAGAAGTCTGCTCATATTTTCTCAAAATCCTCATTATTCTTTACAAAGAAACCATATCTGCTGAAGTAAAGATGATCATGTCATCAGCATATGCAAGATGATTTATTTTTGGACTCCATTTAGACATGCCAAAACCTTTAAACTGCATATTATGATGAAGTGCATTTAAGCTCCTTGTTAAGACCTATGCTGCTAGTATGAATAAAGTAGGGGATAGAGGGTCCCCTTGTTTTACTCCTCTGGTAGATTGGAAGAAACCTTGTTGTTGCCCATTAACCAAAACAGAGTACCAGTTATTGCTAACAATCCTATAGGCCATGTCTATACTCTTCTCTGAAAATCCCATCTGTCTGAGTACCTTAGTTAAGAACAACCAAGATACCCTGTTATAGGCTTTTTCCATATCCAGCTTTATAATAACATTTGCCTCTTTTGTTCTTAACCTTATATCAGAGACAATTTCTTGAGTCAATAGTATGTTCTCCACAATACTTCTATTTTTGACAAAACCAGCTTGGTTGAGAGATATAATATTAGGTATTTTGGCAACCAATCTCTCATGTAACAGTCTCAAAAAGATTTTGTTCACAAAATTGCTCAAACTAATTGGTCTCATATCAGAGAAGGTGTTAACCATATCTTTCTTTGGTATTAAGACCAAATTAGTATGGGTGACAAACCTGGGTAGTTCTGCACCACAGAAGAAAGCCTTCATCATATTGGTAATATCCTGTCTAATGATATCCCAGCAGGCTTGATAAAACGCCCCAGTAAAACCATCAGGTCCTCCTGCACTGTCACTATTTAGTTGGAAAACCACTGCCTTCACTTCTTCTTCAGTTGGTTCTGCTTCAAAAATCATATTGTCTTCCTCAGAGATCATTCTGGGTAAGTGATTTAGAATTTCATAGTCCTTAGGATCTTCTTCTTTTGTGAACTGAGCAGTGTAGTATTTGATGGCTTCAGCAATTATTCCCCCTTCTTCTTCTATCCAGTTCCCATCTTCTACTTGAATTCTTCTGATCTGCATTCTTTTCCTTCTTCCATGTACATGAGCATGGAAAAATTTTGTATTTCTATCCCCATCATGGAATCACTGCATCCCAGCTTTTTGTTTCCAAAATTCTTCCTCCAAGTGTAGATATTTGTTTAAATCAGCCTGGATTTATGCAATTCTTGTCTGTTAGTAGATGTTGGACAGTTTTGAAATTGATTTTCCTTTACTTTAATAATCTCTTCAAGAGTTTCAATTTCATGAAAAATGTTCTCAAAAGTTGTTTTACTCCATTGTGCCAAAGCTACTTTCACTTTTTTCAATTTATGGTGAAAAAGAATGAAAGGGTTTGCCATAAACTCAGCTGTCCAGTTTTGTCTAATTATTTCCATAAAACCTTCCTGCTTTACCCACAAGTTCAAAAATTTAAAAGGTTTTTTGATTCTTCTATTGTCTCCTGTATAAGAGATTAACATAGGGGCATGATCTGAACCACTCCTGATCAGATGTTTAATATCAATACTAGAATATTTTATTTGTAACATTTGATTACCCAAGCATCTATCCAATCTCTTGAAGATGCAATTCTCACCATTTTGACCATTCCACCAAGTAAATTTGCTGTCACTAAACCCCAAGTCTGCTATTCCACAGCTCTGAATGCACCCTCTGAAATCCAGAATTTCATTGATGGTTACTGAAAGGCCTCCAAATTTCTCATCTTCTGAAGTTATTACATTAAAATCACCCCCAATCATCCATGGAATATTTACTGAGGTAGATAAATCCTCCATTGAGTCCCACAGCTCCAGTCTTTCATTTTGAGTACACTTTGCATACACTAGTGATATTAGCATATCCTCTTGACTTCCTCTAATTCTCAATTTGATGGTTAAATGTTGCTGATGGTCCATTATTACATGATAGTCAAAAAAATTATCCACAAAAGCCCAAATCTTACCTGATATATTAGCCACTGCATGCTCCATACCCAGCCTTCTTCTATATTCCTCTATCTTGTCTGAGTCTTAAAAAGGTTCTATTAAACCAATAAATCCAAAATGATGTTTTTGATTCATTTTTATCAACCTTGTAAAAGCTTTTTTGGTATTGACTGACCTAATATTCCATATAAGAGCATTCATCATGGTTTATTAAGTTTATTAATCTGTCGTCTAGTATGGACTCCACCCCCAGGTGGGACACTTGTCTCTCTTGATATCTTTCTTTTTTCTTTTTCTCCTCCTTTTTGAAGATACTTTGGTGAGATATCTCCTGCTCTAATAGCTGCTTCAAAATTGTGCTCTAAGGTATGTTTATCTAGATCTCTGCTACCGCTTTCCATATTCATTTTTGATATTGTTGATATGCCATGTTCATGTTGCACCATATTAAGCTCTTGATTTTCCCTCTCCTGTTCTGTTCTTTTTTTGTTGTTGTTTCCTCATTTTCCCTGCTTGCTTTGTTATTTCCTTCTTGCTGATCTTCTATCTGTCTCTCCACTTCCCACCAGCTGTGATTTCCTTGTGGAGTCAATTCTTTGTTATGGCTATTGTATTCCCTTCCTTGCTCTATTTGATTTAGATCTGGAGTCTGAAATTTCTCCATGTTATCTTGTGCATCTGATAATATTTGTTCCCCTCTGCTTGTGGCTGTTGTCTTGTTGCTGTTTGCACTGTATTGGTTTCTGCTCTGACTCTTCTGTTTATCCTCTTGTTCTTGAAGCTTTGAAGTTGTAGATTCTGTGTGGAATTTCCTGTTTGGTAACTGTATGTGTATTTCCTCAGGTAAGCTATCCTCCATTCTTGTTCTTATGTGACTGTTGTAGTTCTCTTCTCCAGACATGCTGCTGTCTCCTTGTGGTTGTTCTGTGACATTTGTGTTATTGTCTATGTCCTTTGTTGGACTTTTATTAGTATAGAAACTCATCTCTATCCATGTTCTAGTCTCTTCTTGTGCCATTTGTTCTTTATTTGTATTATCAGGGTTATCTGCAATGTCTTCCAGTACTGCAAATGCATTGGTATTTGCTACCTCCTTGTTCTTTTGTACTGGACTCACTTCCCCAATTATAATCCCTGATTTATCCTTTTTGTATTTGCTCCTCCTTTGCATCCATTCTTGCTTACCAATATTGTACCATCCCCTTCTCCCTTGGTTGACTTCTTTATTTTGTGTTTCTGTGGCAGTACCTTCTGTATATTCTTTCCTGAAATCTTCTCTAGACTGTTTTGCCAATTCAGGATTAAGAATTCTACATTCCTTTTCTTCATGTCCTTGGAGTCTGCAGTGTTTGCAATATTTTAGTAAGTAATCATAATTTATCCTTACCCATTTTGATTTTAATATTCATGATTCATCCTCTTCAGCAATGTTTATCCTTTTAGGTAAAGTTGCTACTAAATCAACCTCGACTTTGATTTTTGCGCAGCTTGGCCTTGTCTTGTTTGTTGTTGCCAGATCTACCGTTAGCGGTTTTCCAACTGCAGTTGCTATGGAAAACACTACCTCTTTAACGAAGAAATTTGGAGGCAGTTCAGGAAAGCTTATCCACGCTACAGCACTTGAGGTTTCTTCCTTTGGATTGAACCATGGATTCCATATGAACGCTCTCATTTGACAATATCTGTCATGTACTTTTATGTAGTACACAGGGGTAGACATCATTTTAACATAGTCTTCCAGAAAATTTAGACGGATCAGAATATGTCTTTCATCAAGCTGTCCTATGATTGGTACTCCTTTAATTCCACACTGCATTGGAATTACCTTTCTTAGTTCTTTTATATCAATGTTGTCATATGAAAACTTACCAACTACTGCATATTGTAGTTTCTCCTTTTCTATCATCTGTTGTATCTCATTGGATTTCCAAGCAATAAATGGTTCCCCGTTGATGTATGAGATTTGCTTTGATGGGATTGTGAAAGTATCTGTATCCAGATTTGTGGACTTGAATAGATTGGCATATGTTTGGTTTTGGGTATTGGTCTTAAAATTTTCAGTATGTAATATTGTAGGCTGTGTGCTTAGTTTGTTGATTGTATTTTGGGTTACCGGAGGAGGTCGTCCCCCGGTTGGTTCGGCCATTCCGGCCAATGGCTATTTTGTAGTATTGTCTCAAAAGAGAGAGAGGATATGTTCCGCCTCCGTATTCATATTTTATTATATGAATAAAAGTGAGTTGAATGATAAATGGATTTGATAAAAAAATGTGCTGACATGTATTTATTATATTTTCATGAATAAATGATATTTTACTTTAAATTCAATATTAGGAAAATACTTGAGATTATTTTTTTTGGACGAGGAATCTAGAAAAGACTTTACTTAGCTTTACTGTAACTGAATCATAAAGTTTTTTTTTTTTTTATAACTTCTCAATATAAAAGAAATTCAGATAATAACAAATGACAAAAATATTCATCACACAGTCTGAATTTCAAAGAAATGACAATTTTTATTTTATGCACTTTACGGAATATCAATAATGATACATGATTTTGCTCACTTTATACTAATATTTGTAACGCAATATACAATTGAACAAATATATTAATCTATATGTATACATTTTATTTAAAATTATTTTTACAAAATGTATATAACTCGATAAAGAAAAACAATGAATCTTATCTTGACAACATTTTATTTAATAGATGCTATAAGCATGTTTCTGATATTTTTGTCCAAGTCCAATTCTTTTGTCGAATACTAATATTGTGGGAATAATGTATGCCATGAGAAGCATTTATGTTTGATTTTGTTTTTACTCAGAGTGCTAATTAATGGTTTAATATGAAGGGTCAAATTCTGTCCGTCTTCAAGTCTGCCTTATCAATGGATCAAGAAGTTTGAAAGGAAAGTTATCATAAATTCCCTCCAATTTATATTAAAAAGTCAGTTACACACTTAAATTATCGTGGCGATCTATTACACATCTAATCTTTTTTTAAAGTGATATTAATACTCCTTTCAAACATACAAAACTAGTCACACAATATAGCGTGGTATGCACGCGCCAACCACATGTGTGCAAGCCTACATGTGTTATTTTTTTCACTTTTTTCCCCAATCATTTTTGCCTCTATCTTCTCTCTTCTTCCTCACATGAAGAACTCCATTTTTGCCTCGCATGAACCCACAATATCATTCTCTTCTTCCTCCATTATTGATACATAAATTAGCAAAGTCATTCAATAATTTTATCCAATTTAATTTTTTATTTTTTCACTTTTTTTCCCAATCATTTTTGCCTCTTTCTTCTCTCTTCCTCTTCACCTGAAAAACACAATTTTTGCTTTTATTTTCTCTCATCTTCCTCACCTTAATAACTTCATTTTTAGTTTCAAGAAAACCACCCACAATATCATTCTCTTCTTCCTCCATTATTAATACAAAATTAGCAAAATCAATCAATAACTTTATCCAATTTAATTTTTTTGTTAACCCAATTGAAGCCATTGAAGCAACATGTGAATTCGTCAAAATCAGTGAGAAATTTTTCAGGTTGTGATAAAATTAAGTGAGAGATTGTAGAATTGTGATAAGAAAAAAATGAAGGAGAAGAAGTGCAAAGGAGAACAAGAAGATAACATGAAGAAGAAGAAGAAGAAGAAATGGAGGAGGGGGGGGGGGGGTAAATTTAAAATAAATTTTGACTTTATTTTTTACTCAAACGCCTATTTTTTTATATTTTATTTTATTTCCACGTCAATTCTGGGGTGGTATTAATATCACTTTGAAAAAGATTAGGCGTGTAATAGATCGCCACGATAGTTTAAGCGTGTAACTGACTTTTCGATATAAGTTCAGAAGGGAATTTATGGTTTTTTTGCTATCTTGGACCTAAGATCGAAATTTGAAGTCACTTTAATTTAAATGGGTCATCTCGAGCCAATGACGATAGCGCTTTATTGGAGAAAGAGAGAGGAAGCGCATTGTTATTAAGTTTGAATTTGAAAATAATTTATTCGAAAGAATAGTCCATGAAAGAAAAGAAGAAGAAAAATAATCATCAATGAAAGAGGATAAAAAATGCTAATTTGGGATTATACACTAATTTGGAGAGAAAAGAAAAAAGACAGATAATTGAAGTAAATACAATACCTAAAAATAAGTCTAGAAATACACTAATTGAAAAATAGACTTTTAAATTGGAAAATAACTATTAAATAAATATTATAGCTACGAATTATAATTTTATTAAACTATCATTATATATAATAAATACATAGCATGTATTTCTTACATAAGTTTTACCTAGGGGTGTACATGGACCGGATTGGTTCGGATTTTTTACAAACCAAATCAAATCATTTGTGTCGGGTTATTAAATCTATAAACCAAACCAAACCAATAAAAGTTGGGTTTTTCGATATCAATTTTTCTTGGGTTTGTCGGGTTTTTTTGGGTTTCTCGGGTTTTTTATAGTATCTAATAAAAAGCACATAGCAGTGTTTCTTAAAAAGAGTTCTAGTACAAAATATCAACATATAAGATGGAGGCAGAACACTGTTTGAAGTTTTAACTTTAAAATATAATTTTATAAGATATTTTTTTTTGTATATTATTTAGATGGACTTCTCAAGTCCAAATCTAAATATAAGAAAAAAAATAAAAATTATGAAAAAATTTTAAAAAATATTTATAAATTATATTTTAATAAATATTTTTATGTATAACATAATTTACAAGTGTATATCTATAATCGGGTCGGTTTGAGTTCGGTTTGATTTTTTTTAGTTAAAACCAAACCAACCCTATAATGGTCGGGTTTTTTTTCCAAACACCAAACCAAGTCAAACCAAACCACTAGTCGATTTTTTTTTCCGATTTGGTTTGATTTTTCGGTTTGGTGCGGTTTATCGGTTTGTCCTGTACAGCCCTAGTTTTACCTAATATATACACTACAAATGTTTTGTAAATAGCTATGAAAATATACATATATATACATAAATGCAATTATAATCTTTAATTATGTATTTATTTAGGTGGTTTGATTCAATTTTTAATTACTTTTTGCTTAAATCACAATTAAATTAAATATTATCGATTTTCAAAATAAAAATTCAAATCAAACTAATAAAATATCATTTTTTAAAATTTGATTTGAATTTAGGTTTGACGATTTCACAATTTTCCGTGAACATCCTTAGAAGTGGGTGAAGAAAATCTAACACGGACTAACCACTTTTTAGCTATACTATTAAAAAGAGAACTTTTACATTGTAAATGATCCTAATTTTATTTCTTTTAAGCAATAGTGATATTGTCACTTCATAGAGTTTTTACACAATTAAATAGCTCAACTGTTTTTAAAAAATAAAATTATTTACGTCACGAGTTTAAGTCGCGATCTTTAATAGAGAAGAGTTTATTTTATTAAAATACCCTTATAAGAGAAAAGAGAAAATACACCATAAGACCTTATACTTCATAGTTTAAGGTCATGAAGGACTAAAGACGCGCAAACAAATTATTAAACCACTAAAAAATAAAGAACAACAATCGACCTATAGAAAGACTCACATATTAAAACAAACGGATTTAAATGACAGACCAAAATTAAATAAAACAGCATTGTTAAACTCTTCTCCAATGACTCAAATCGATGACCTGGCTTCATTTAATTGCAAATTAATTATCCACATAAGCCTTCACGTCATCTTGAGCTGCAATAACCTTCTTCAATTTTTTAATTAGAAGCCTATTTATTATGTGAGAATTCTTAAAGGAATCATAAAAATACGGTTTACCACTCGGGGAATAAGCAAGAATAATAACTTGATCTCCTGTTATCAATGAATGTTTACGTGCTTTCTTGACAAGATTTGCCATTTCCTTTTTGAAAGTTGCGGAGTGTTCCGCTTTTGACTCTATCATCTTTATTTCAGCAGTTTCTTGGCTTATAATCTTATTTTCTGCCATTACAAAAGCTGTAAGAAAGAAGGTGGTTTGACTGAATAAGTTTGAGAAACATTGAGAAGAAAGTAGCGAAATTTATAGACAATTTTTTTTTTATTTCGTGGTTAAGTTAAGTCTATAAATGAGTTGCATATTATATAATTTTTTAAGAGATTTAAAACCCTTAAAATATATTTTGACTTCAATTTTGACGGTACATGAGTTATATTTTTTCCATTCAAGTGACATCTACTAATTTTCCAAAAATAAATTACTCCACTTTAAAAATAAGGCTATTATAGTTAATTTTTTAAAACTTTTTTAGATTTAGAATATAAGTAAATTCATAATTTTTTCCAAAATGTTATGTCCTCTATTTCAATATGCCGTAATGTGCACTAGTGATAAAATAACTCTAATGCATATATTTGTTAGATTTCTTTTTATTATGTGTATTGTAATATTATTTTAAGTCTATAACTTATATTTTTCTAAAAAAAATTTACATAATAAACATAACATAGCTATCATATTTATAATATATAGTTGTACTTTTAATATATTACCCACTGAAGTCACAGTAAGTATTTCATAAAAAATTCGTCAATTCCTGTTTCCCCCCTTCTCATGCTTTAAAACATTCCATATATCTATTAGTTAACTCTCTCAACAAATTACACTTTCCTTGATTTTATCATATCCCATTCTGTTTGATTTTGCTCCTATTATCTTTTTTTTTTTCTTTTTTACCCCCCATTTTGGAGGATTTATAGTGTTTCCACACTTTTCCTCCAGTGTGACTCGAACCCAGGACCTACCGATCGTGGGTGGAGGTGCTTTAACCAACTGAGCAAGAGTTGTCAAAATTGGGTTTGTCCCGTTGGTCCAATCAAGCCCATCATTTGATTTAATAAGGCTGGGTTAAGATTTTTGAAGCCTACAGTAAAATCTCATGACTAAATTAATACTTGGTAAATTAATAATCTCTTTAAGATAATATTTATCTCTGATTCTGACTTGGTCCAATGGAAAAAATCACCCATTTCGATAAGATAATAAGATACTATATTATCATATTTTGCTAAAATTTAAATCTAGTTGAAACTCATCTCTAACTTTTCTTATTGCATTCAAAAATTTGGTGTTGTCTGTTCGAACTGGATCATAAAATTGTGAAGAGTTTTAGATGCGATAAATGCTTCCTTACGCGTAACTAGTTCCAAAGGTATTGTATCATCTTCAACATTATTTGTTTCCGATAGTATCCACAGTTTCTTCTAAACTCTAAACCTCTGAACATGTATCATTTTCACCCAGCAATCAATAGGTTATTGAAGTCCATTTTATTGTAGTAATCGAGATTATTAATCATAACATCAAGTTCATGAATGATGTTTTCACAAGTGGGTTCATTAAAAAAATATAAGGCTTTTTTTCTTATGGATTTTAATTTCGTCTCCATGACTTGTATATCAAAATTAACCTTCTTTAAATCTCAAAATACTCGTTAAATTAATAAATATTAATTTATCAATTAAATAATACCTCTACAAAATAATAATATTTCATGTTCCCACCTATATTAATTTAGTGAGGTTTTACTGTATTTTAGTATGAGGCATTTTAACCGGATTTTATTAAATTTATTGGCCTATGAGGCTTGAGCGAGACTGGGATGGATTGTCTGGTAGGCCAAATAAGAAAAATAGAAAATATACAACAACTGACCCATTAATGTAATGACACAATGGAGGTTTAAGAAGGATGGTGTGTAGACAATCTTACTCCTACCTTGTGAAGTAGAGAGAAGAAACATAAAAAGAAATATGAGTTATAACATTTATGATCGGTGATATAAAGCTGTCAACTGGGCCAGTTGGCCCAGTTTTTGGCCCCCTAAGACCGACCCATTAAGAGCCCGACATGGGGGAGACCGGACCGGGTACCGGCCCAACACAAAAAAATTTTAGTCGGTCCGATCTTTTTTTTTGCCGTGGACCAGTAAGACCGGCTAGGTTCAAAATTTTTATTATTATTATTATTATTTCTGATATTACCGTTTGGGCTAATTTTTCAAAAAGAACCGTTGGCCCAACGGCCAATTCTGAAATTTGACATTTTTTTTTAAAAAAAACTTTATTAATTAATTATTTTTCTATAAATACCTACAACATTTAATCATTTTTTTCCACCAATAATCATCTAATTCTCTCAATTTCTCAATTCTCTCTTAAAGTGATATCAATCTTTTATTATATTTTGCAACTAACAACATCAAATGGAAGTTTTAAACTTTCAAGTGTTCAATATTTCATCAATTTTACGACTCTTTATTTGATTCCGGCAATTTGGTATAATCATTCCTTCTCTTGCTTTTATTTAGTAAATTAATTCTAGTATATTTAAATATTTAATTTTTGTGTTTATAATTTTTATTAGTTTAATTTGCATAATAGATAGATTAAAAAATATAGGTAAAAGTGTTAAAAATTTGTGTTCCAAAGGAGGTAGTGGTAGTAAGAAAAAAAGTGATTTCGGTAGAGGTAATACAAGTAGAAATTATTTTCATATGCCTGAAGCACCACCTAGTGAATTTAGAGAAATAAGTGTAGGTGCACATGATATGAGTGAAAATGAATATCAAGAAACTTACGGTATAGAAGAACTAAATAAATTTGAAGTAGAAATAGAACAAGATGATAATGATGATGTGGATGTTACACCAACTAGTCCTGATGTAGATTTAAATAATGCTCAATCTAAAACTGTTAATCTTCCTCCATGACTTATAAAAGAAAGAAAAAAAACTAATTTAGTATGACATTATTTTGAACGCATAGCCGGAACATCTACAGTTCAATGTAAAGAGTGTCAAAAAAAATTTGAGCATAAGACCGGGGGTAATAGAGGTGGAACGGGTCAATTGATTAGATATCTAGACAATGAGCATCCTGGTTGGAAAGAACAAATTGGGTGCTACTAGGCCAGTTCAAGGTCGAATAAACCCACAGACCAAAAAATTAACGGGGACGTATAATAAAATAAGAGACCGTGAAGAGATAGCGAAAATGATAGCTGTGGGTTGTCTATCTTTTTCATTTACTTCTTCTGATGCTTTTATTCATTATATACAATCAATTTATAATCCCATGTTTAACGGTATTCCTAAAAGTACTTATAGATCAGATATTTTTAGACTTTATGGACAATATGCATATTATTTACGTTGGTTATTAACAAATCTTCCATATAGAGTTTCACTTACTTCTTATCTTGATCGTGCTATAAATAAAAATAATTATTTAACTGTTACTTGTCATTGAATAGATAGTGATTTTATTATGCACAAACGTATTTTAGCATTTCAATACGATGAAGACCGAAGACATAATGCACAATTTATTTCTGATTCTATATTAATGGTTGCAAAATATTATGATCTTGAATACAAAGTTTTATGTATTTATTTTGATAATGCATCTAACAACACCGCTGCTATTAATTCTTTGAAAACTGAGTTTTCTCCTCCTTTAGATGATATTTTTCATAGTAGATGTGCCTGTCATATATATAATTTAATTGTAAAAGATGAACTTTATTTTTTTGAGCCAACAATTGAAAAAATTAGGCATGCAGTTAGTTTTATTCAAGGAAATAATAGAAAAGCTAGATTTAAAGAATTTAAAAGAAAATGCGAGAAAAATAATCTTAGACCAAAATTAATGGCCGAAGAAATTGAGACTATGTGGAATTCGACTTATGATGTTTTAAAGACTTGTAATAGTTATAAAGTCCCTATAACTACAACTTTTAATCAATATGCATATAAATTTTTCCGAAGTCATGTTGGAAGAATCTGATTGGACTAAAATTAATGATGTTGTTATGTTTTTAGAAAAAATTTATTTAGCTACTCTTGAATTTTTTTGTGCTTATTATCCTACTTTTTATAACATTTTAGATTATTTACCCGAAATTTCAATATTGCTTATGAAATATAAAAAGAAAGATGATTACAAAGAAGCTGTTGCTGAAATGATAGAAAAATTTTAAAAATATTTTTTTCCTATTCCTCCTATTTATTTAATTGGTGCTATGTTAAATCCGTATGTGAAATTTAATACTATGTCTGAATTTGTTCGCCTTATATATACTTCTATAGAAATTGAAAAAGATGAAGATCCTAGTATGTTTAAGGAGATGAGTGATACAAATGATTATATTCAAATATTATATAATCATTATATTGATTTACTTGATAATGCTACCTCTAGTCATACTATTCCTCTATCTCGTTCTTCTGACGAGCCATCATCTTCTAAAAGGCAGGAACGTGGTATGCCTGCCTGCCCATGATTTTTCTAATTTATCTATTTGGAGTAGAATACAACCTACATCACAGTGGAGCATAAATCGAAACAAGCTTAATTATTATTTGAGACAGGCTCTAGAGACCTATGATGAAAATAGTATCACTACACTGGAATGGTGGAAGAACAATCAAAAATAATATCCACTTTTATCAACCATGGATAGGGATGTGCTAAATGTTCCAATGTCAATTGTTGCATCAGAGAGCGCATTTAGTCAAGAAAGGAAGCAGATCGGAGACCATCGGCACTCTTTTGGGGAGCAATGCCATGAATATTTTAGTTTTCCTCAGAGATTGGATTAGATCAGAGCGTAGGAATAAAGGAAGAGCAGAAGATACGGAAGAAGACGAAGAACTTAAAGAAATAATGTCAATTGGATATCCTTCGGCACAAGCTAGTCCAAATTACGGATTTGTTGATTTTGAAAATTATGAGCTAATTCCTGTTAATGTTAATACATATGAAAAAGGGCAGCCCGGTGCACTAAAGCTCCTGCTATGCGCGGGGTTCGGGGAAGGGCCTGACCACAAAGATCTATTGTACGCAGTCTTACCTTGCATTTCTGCCAGAGGCTATTTCCATGGCTTGAACCCGTGACCTCCTAGTCACATGACAACAACTTTACCAATTACTCCAAGGCTACCCTTCAATGTTAATACATATGAATTGAAAAAAATGATTTGAAATATGTAGAAGTTAAAATTTATTATATACAACTAATTGTAAGTTTGTAACTTGTATGTTTTGAATTTTATCAATATATTAATAAAGTCAAAGACTCATTGAGTCTTTGCATTTCTTAGTTTTTTTCTCTATAAATTTTGTATGATTCAATTAAATAATTATTTTTACTTTACATAACCATCTAAGGAAAATTAAATTTGTAGTCACTGTAAAATTTCAATACTTGAAAAAATATTATTATAATAGATAGTATATTATGAGTATATTTGTTATATATTGTAAGTATATATAATATATAATGTAAGTAATAGACAATATATTGTGAGTATACTAGATATACATTGTAAGTATATATAATATAATGTAAGTATATTATGAGTATATTAGATATACATTGAAGGTATATATACTATATTATGTAAGTAATAGATATTATATTGTGAGTATATTAGATATACATTGTAAGTATATATAATATATAACATAAGTATATTATTATAATATATAATATATTGTGAGTATATTAAATATACATTGTAAGTATATATAATGTAAATATATCACTATAATAAATAGTATAATGTTAGTATACTTGATATACATAGTACGTATATATAGTATAATGTAAGTATATAATTATAATAGATAGTAGATTGTGAGTATATTTGGTATACTTTGTAAGTATATATATAATATATAATTAATTATATCACTATAATATATAGTATAATGTTAGTATACTTGATATACATAGTACGTATATATAGTATAATGGAAGTATATAATTATAATAGATAGTAGATTGTGAGTATATAATGAGTATATTATTATAATAGATAGTATATTGTGAGTATTTAGATATACATTGTAAGTATATAAAATATATAACATAAGTATATTATTATAATAGATAGTATATTGTGAGTATATTAGATATACATTGAAGGTATATATAATGTAAGTATATCACTATAATAGATAATATATTGTGAGTATATTAGATATACATTGTAAGTATGTATAATGTAAGTATATCACTATAATAGATAATATATTGTGAGTATATTAGATATACATTGTAAGTATATATAATGTAAGTATATCACTATAATAGATAATATATTGTGAGTATATTAGATATACATTGTAAGTATATATATTATAATATAAGTATATACATAGTTACCTACTAATAGATAGTATATTGTGAATATATTTGGTATACTTTGTAAGTATATATATAATATATAATTAATTATATCACTATAATATATAGTATAATGTTAGTATATTACATACAGATTGTAAGTATATATATATAATATATAATTAAGTATATCACTATAATAGATAGTATATTATGAGTATATAAATTATTATAATTACTTCTAAATTAAATAGATAACGATCCACTATATTAATGATTGACTCAAATTTTTGAATACATAAACGCCGCAAAAAAAATAATCAAGCACAACTGACCCGACCCATTAAGCCCGGACACTATTCCCTTAATGGGTCATGGATCGGATTTTAAATATTTTTTCACTGTAGAGACCGGACCGGACCGGTCCAGTAAGGGTGTCGTCTGGTCCGACCCGGACCGATAACCAGTGGGCAAAAAAAAATTGGATCGGTCTAATCTGATCCGGCCCACTTAACAGGCTTACGGTGATATATTTCATAAATTTTGATTGAATCAAAATTTAGAAGTTTGTGAAAGAAAGTCAGAAAAAAGGTTACTAAAGAAAAGTCAAAAAAACAAGGAAGACAAAGTAAAAGTTTGGCAACAACTTTTTGAACAGTTGTTGCCAACTTTTCCTTACACGTTTTTGACTGAAATACAAAAATGCGTTTTCTCATTTTACGCATTTTCTCCGCTTATAAATAAAGGACCTCTTGACCTCATTCAAATCATCCCAAAAAGAGAGAGTAGGAATACAAAGAGAGTTATACACCAAGATAAATATTTTAATTTTGAGTATCCTCTTTAGTAGTTGTTCCTTTTACAAGAGAGAAGTGTTAATTATTATTTTCTCCTTGTATTTGAGAGCAGTGTACTCCATATTTTAATAGTGAGATTCTTTTACCCCGTGGTTTTTCTCTTCTATTTGTTAGAGGGGTTTCCACGTAAAATTCTCGTGTCCAATTTATTTTCATATTTATTGTCATATTAAATTTTAGTTGTGGTGCTTCCTCCCCAACAGTGGTATCAGAGCCATCGGTTATTATGTTTGTTTTATGCGAAGGTATTATACATGAATAGTAAATTTTCATGAATAGTAAATTTCGGTGACGGTACAGTTTGTCATGATTGTTTGCAAAAATATTCAGAAATAATCTAGAAGGGTGTGAAGCAAATAACAATGTCGAGTACAACTAAGTTTGACATTGAAAAGTTCAATGGGACTAATTTCTCATTGTGGAAAATAAAAATAAAAGCGATATTGAGAAAAGACAATTGCTTAGCTGATCAAATATTGTCTAGTGTGGCGGAAAAACGGACGACGAAGAAAATATGTGATACTCTTATAGGGTTGTATGAGGCCAAGTCTTTGCATAATAAAATTTTCTTAAAAAGAAGATTGTATACTCTTCGAATGGTAGAGTCCATGTCAGTTACTGAACATATCAATACTTTGAATACTCTGTTTTCACAACTTACAACAATGGGTTGCAAAATAGATGAGAGTGAACGTGCGGAGATTCTACTTCAAAGTCTACCTGACTCGTATGATCAACTCATCATCAACCTGACGAATAATACAGACAGTCTAGTTTTCGATGAAATTGCAGCCACTGTCTTGGAAGAAGAAAATCGGCATAAAAATAAGGAAGACAGACAAGAAAGTTCGCAGCAAGCTGAAGCTTTGATGATGATGAGAGGAAGACCAACGGAACGTGGCCCCAGTGGGAGTCACAATCATGGCAGATCTCAATCAAGAAGTAAGAAGAATATCAAGTGCTACAACTGTGGTAAGAAAGGGAACTTCAAGAAAGATTGTCGGTTCAAAAAGAAGAGTGAACACCCTGAGCCATCAAATGCTCAAGGGAATGTTGCATGTACCTCGGATGATGGCGATATTTTATGCAGTGAGGCAATATCAAATAATGAAGGAAGAAAATGTTTCGCTGATGTCTGGATCATGGACACAGGAGCAACATGGCACATGACTTCCCGGAGAGAATTGTTCCATCAATATAATCCTATCTCAAGAGGGTCTGCGTTCAGGGGAAATGATCATGCTTTGAATGTTAGTGGTATTGGGTCTATCAAAATAAAAATGTATGATGGCACGGTACGCACCATCCAGGAGGTACGACATATAAAAAACTTGAAGAAGAATTTATTGTCTTTAGGACAACTAGATGATAATGGATGTTCATACAAGACTCATGGTGGAGTCATGAGAATATCCAAAGGAGCGCTTGTAGTGATGAAAGCGGAAAAACTTGCGGCAAACCTATATGTGCTTAAAGGTGAAACACACCAAGAAGGAGAAACATCAACCACGTCAGCAAGTTTATTTAAAGAATCAACGATGATAGGGCATCGTAAACTTGGCCATATATCGGAACGAGGTTTGAAGATTCTTGCTGAGCAAAAGCTTCTTCTAGGACTCAAAAAGGTTTCACTACCCTTTTGTGAGCATTGTGTTACCAGTAAGCAAAATAGACTGAAGTTTACCAGTTCCTCTGCTAAAAGCAATGAAATATTACATCTGGTCCTCTCTGATGTCTGGCAAGCACCGGTGGAGTCCCTAGGAGGAGCGAAATATTTCGTGTCATTCATCGACAATTACTCCATGAAAAGTTGGGTGTATCCAGTCAAGAGAAAGACAGATATTTTTCCAGTTTTTAAAGAGTTCAAAGCGCGGGTGGAACTTGAATCTGAGAAAAAGATCAAGTGTTTGAGGACAGATAATGGAGGAGAATACACTGGTGATGAATTTAATAACTTTTGTAAACAAAAAGGTATTAAACGGCAGTTCACAGTGGCATATACTCCACAACAAAATGGAGTAGCAGAGCGGATGAACAGAACCTTGTTGGAACGGACAAGAGCTATGTTGGCAACTGCAAGGTTGGACAAAATCATTCTGGGCAGAAGCAGTTAAAACCGCATGTTATGTGATCAATCGGTCACCATCAACCGTAATTGATCTGAAAACTTCAATGGAGATGTGGACAGGAAAACCAGCTGATTATTCTTGCTTACATATATTTGGAAGTCCTGCTTATGTTATGTACAACACCCAAGAAAAATTAAAGTTGGATCCAAAATCCAGGGAATGCATTTTCTTAGGGTATGCTGATGGAGTCAAGGGATATCGCTTGTGGGATCCCACAGCCCCCAAAACAAGATACAAGCAAAAGAAGGTAGCACTTCAAAAGAAAAATCAGAGACTACTACAGTTGAAGTTGAAGAAATAGAAGAAGTTTCAATTTTTTCTGAAGCAGCACCAGAGCACGAAGAACAAAAGCAAGCTGAGATCGAAACTCCATAAGTTCGATGATCAACTAGAGAGAGAAGAGAACCAGCTTGTCACTCAGATTATTCTATGGAGAGTAATATTGCATACTGTCTACTAATAGAAGATGGAGAGCCTTCAACTTTTCATGAGGCTATGAAAGACCAAGAATCATCTCTGTGGGTGGCAGCAATGCAAGAAGAAATTGAAGCTCTTCATAAAAATAAAATATGGGATCTTGTTAAATTACTACAAGGAAGAAAGGCCATTGGATATAAATGGGTCTACAAGATCAAACGCAATGGTAATGATAAAGTGGAGAAGTATCGTGCAAGATTGGTGGTGAAAGGATTCGCTCAGAAAGAAGGTATAGACTTCAATGAGATATTTTCTCCGGTGGTTCGACTCACAACAATTCGAGTGGTCCTGGCGATGTGTGCTATATTTGACTTGTACTTGGAGCATTTAGATGTCAAAACTGCATTTCTTCATGGAGAATTTGAAAAAGAAATTTATATGCTCCAACCAGAAGGTTTTGAAGAATAGGGAAAAGAGAACCTGGTTTGCAGGTTGAACAAATCTCTATGTGGTCTCAAACAGGCACCGAGGTGTTGATATAAGAGATTTGATTCCTTCATTATAAGCCTTGGATACAACAGACATAGTTCAGATCCTTGTGTTTATTACAAGAGATTTGGTGATGACGATTTTGTTATTTTGTTGTTGTATGTTGATGACATATTGGTAGCATACCCCAACAAAGATCGTATCACAAATTTAAAGGCATAGTTGGCTAGGGAGTTTGAAATGAAGGACTTGGGACCAGCAAACAAGATTCTAGGGATGCAAATTCACCAAGACAGAAATAATAGGAAGATTTGGCTTTTTCAAAAGAACTACTTGAAGAAAATCTTGAGACACTTCAAGATGCAAGACTGTAAGTCAATTTCTACCCTACTTCCTATTAATTTCAAGTTATCCTCAAGTATGTGTCCTAGCAATGAAGCAGAGAGGATGGAAATGTCTCAAGTACCATATGCATTAGCAGTGGGAAGTTTAATATTCGCCATGGTATGTACAAGACCTGACATTGCACAAGCAGTGGGAGTGGTTAGTTGATACATGGCTAATCCTGGTAGAGAGCATTGGAATACTGTTAAGAGGATCCTGAGATACATCAAGGGTACCTCAGATGTTACAATGTGTTATGGAGAATCAGACTTTACTGTTAAAGGTTATGTTGATTCAGATTATGCAGGTGATCTTGATAAAAGCAAGTCCACCACAGGTTATGTGTTTACTCTTGCTGGAGGAGCTGTAAGCTGGGTTTCAAAACTGCAATCTATCGTGGCTATATCTACGACGGAAGCAGAATATGTAGCAGCTACACAAGCTAGCAAAGAGGCAATATGAATGCATATGTTACTGGAGGAGCTCGGGCACAAACAAGAGAAGATTGCTCTGTTTTGTGACAGTTAGAGCGCTTTGTATCTTGCAAAGAATCTGGCATTTCATTCAAGGACAAAGCACATACGAGTTCAGTATCACTTTGTTCGTGAGAAGGTGAAAGAAGGCAGTGTGGATATTCAAAAAATTCACACTAATGACAACCTGGCAGATATGTTTACAAAGCCGATCAACAGTAACAAGTTCATATGGTGTCAATCTTCTATTGGCCTAGCAAAAACGTAACATTGCAGTAATTGGGTAGAAAGAATGGTGTGAAGACTTAATTGATTCTCAATTAAATTTTCAAGTGGGAGAATGAAAGAAAGTCAGAAAAAGGTTGCTAAAGAAAAGTCAAAAAAAAAAAAGACAAAGTAAAAGTTTGGCAACAACTTTTTGAACAGTTGTTGCCAACTTTTGCTTACACGTTTTTGACTGAAATACAAAAACGCGTTTTCTCATTTTACTCGTTTTCTCCGCTTATAAATAGAGGGCCTCTTGCCCTCATTCAAATCATCCCAAAAAGAGATAGTAGGAATACAAAGATAGTTATACACCAAGATAAATATTTTAGTTTTGAGTATCCTCTTTAGTAGTTGTTCCTTTTACAAGAGAGAAGTGTTAATTGTTGTTTTCTCCTTGTATTTGAGAGCAGTGTACTCCATATTTTAATAGTGAGATCCTTCTACCCTGTGGTTTTTCCCTTCTATTTGTTAGAGGGGTTTCCACGTAAAATTCTCGTGTCTAATTTATTTTCATATTTATTGTCATATCAAACTTTAGTTGTGGTGCTTCCTCCCCCAAACATTTTGACCATTAATGGCTAACTCATAGTTTATTTATGAATATTCATATTTCTATCGATTGAATCTAGGTTCAAGCCTATTTTACCCATCTACACGACCCATTAGAATATGAAAAGATTGCGTGGATTACCAAAATACAACCTCATTTTGTTAGCACTAATCTAAAGTCGACATCATAAAATGCTTCTTTGAAACACGCCCTTCACGATGAATTTCTCTTTTCTATAACAAAACTATCAATTTTATAAGAATGAAAAAGTAAAACGAGAGGATGAGGAGAAGAAAGCGACAAATAGAAGACTTTAGTGTGGACAAATACCTAATTTTGGGACAAATGTTTAAGCTATAGTCGAAGATGAACTTTGTTTTGCAAGTTTATTTACTTTGAAACCAGTTTAGATATACAAGATTGAAGTTGCATAATGTGTGTCTAAAGTTTGGCAAGGATACTTCTTTCTTAAAGTGTGACCTTCAAGGTTTCAAAAAGAGAAAGCTAGAGTTTCAAGCACGCTCTTCAATTTTCTTCAAAATCCTGAGAACATTGCTCGTGTTTGGTGGAATTTTATCAAGAGATGCTTGGCAGGAACACTATCCAGAGGGTGAAAGCCTTTAGAAGTTTCTTGCATAATGGTACACGATTAATATTAGGGCAACAGTTAGCACTTGTCCAGCATTATCAGAGATAAGATGTGAAGAGGCAATATTAAGTATTGATAGAAATAAGAGTCCAGGACCGGATGGATAAAGCATCAATTTTTTCAAAGTGGCTTGGGGAATAATAGGGGAAGACATCGCCGATGCGGTACTTGAATTCTTCACCAACGGAAATCTATTGAAGCAGCTAAATGCAACTATGATCTCATTAATCCCTAAGGTGGCAGTACCACAGAATGCAGGCCAATTTAGGCCAATATCTTATTGTAATGTGCTATACAAGACTGTATCTAAGATGATATGTGGAAGATTAAGGGATGCTCTTGGTTATATACTGGCGGAGAATCAAGCTACATTTGTCAAAGGGAAAATCACTAGTACATAATGTGTTGATTTGCCACGACCTCCTAAGACTATAAGAGGAAAATAACCCCAAGATGTATGATAAAGGTTGACTTTAGGAAGGCATACAATATGATTTGCCGGGATTTTATTGAAGAAGCATTGAATGGCTATGGATTTCCATAGTCTTTTACCAAACTCGTGATGGTCTGTGTTACATCGACTAAGTTCTCAATCAAAGTTAATGGAGAGGGACATGGGTATTTTGAATGTAAACGAGGCCTACGGCTAGGTGACCAGATGTCTCCCCTACTATTTGTATTGGTGATGGAGTATCTGACTAAAATACTGAAAAAGGTGGGAGATTTGCCTGATTTCAAGTTTCATCCAATGTGTAAGGACTGAAAGTTGTACCACTTAGTGTTTGCAGATGACTTGATGTTGTTTTGCAAAGGAGATATAAAGTCCATCACAAGACTGATGGAGGCCCTAAATCATTTCAGTAGGGTGACGGGGTTGGAGAAAAACATGGAAAGTCCAATCTATTTGTAGCGGGTGTGGAGGATAATATCAAAAATGAAATGTTGTAGATGAAAGAGTTCTCAATTGGCACTCTGCCAATTAGATATTTGGGATTGCGCTTATCAATTGGTAGACAAGATCACTGCTAGAATAACAAGTGCTTATTCGAAAACCTTATCATATGCAGGAAGGCTGCAAATTAAATGCTGTCCTATTTTCAATATAACTTTTGGTGTGCAGTTTTTACACTCCCTCAAAGCATCTTGAAGGAGGTGGATAGGAAGTGCAGAGATTGCTTATGGGGGAGCATGGATGACAAAAAGAAAATAGCCTTAGTATCTTGGGAGAAGATACGTCTGCCAAAAAAAGAAAAGAGGGCTGAACATTAAGAGCTGTAAACTATGAAATGTAGCTTCAGTTGGAAAATTGGTTTGGCAATTGGCTTGTAAGACAGACTCTCTATGGATTAACTGGGTGTATATGAAAGACAATCAAGATATATGGAATCATACACCCCCAGGAGACAGTAGCTGGTACTGGAGAAAGATAAATTCTATCAAAGTGGCAATGACAGAATGGTACAACAATGGCTCATATTGTTTGACACACAATGGAACTTATTCTGTGAGTAGGAGCTATAACAATCTTTTAGGAAGGCTGCAGAAAGTACATGAAGCTGAGCTAATATGGAATTTTATCATGTTGCCTAGACATAGATTTATTGTCTGTCTTGCCAATCAAGAGAAATTGCTGACTAAGGAGAGGATGATAAGACTTTATATACCAACAGATGATGGCATATGCTGCTTATGTGAGGATAATAAAGTTGAATCTCAACTACATCTATTTGCTGAGTGTAGTTGGACAATCAAGCTTGTTGACACCCAATTTTGACCGACCTGTAATTACTTTTTGAATCACTATTCTTAATAAATAGACTTTTTAAAAATTATTTCCTTATTAGTTAATAAATAAATTTATATTAATTCTACCCAATAAATCGTATATTTTGACATTTATTTCTACGACATATTTGTTGTTGTTGTTATTATCATTATTATTATTATTATTACTATTGCTATTATTATTATTATTATCATTATTACTACTTTCATCTTTATTATTGGTATTCCTAATTAGAAAATTAAAGTAACAAGCTTCGTATGTACAAATATTTTACGTGCCATTTAGTATATATTATATATGTGTATTTTCCTTATATAAAATATATATATACATATATATATATATATATATATATTTCTTAACTAAGTTTATTTTATAATTTACTTATTCATGTTAATATGTACATATTATGTGTCTTTTTAATACGTTTTATATATACATGTGCATATAAAAAAGATTATTAATTAATTAAGTTTATTATATATATTAATTATAAGTTTGTTTAGTACATACTTTATACATACGTACATTATATATATACATACATATTTACATAGTATAATAATGAGTAGTTATTTTATGTACAAAAATACTACTACTTGATAAATTTTATGATTTTACTTATTCAATATATAGATTGTGGTTACTAATTAGATAACAATCTATTCAATTTTTATTTTTTTTATTTTAAGCATGGTCCTTTTATTTAATTCATTTTAATTTTAGCCTAGACTAAATTCAATATATAACACATATGCAAATCTTAAATCCAATTTTAATCTCAACCATCAATTACATCTTGATCAATGACCATAATTAATTTTATCATTTTCCTTTTTTTTAAATTACCCAAAACCCTAAAACTAATTTTGATTTTTTTTTCTTTTTTCCTCATCATCAAAAAGACTCTCTCTCTATATAACTCTCTCTCTCTCACTCTCCCACCCGAACTCTCTTTCTAACTATCCACACCCTAAACCTAAGGAATGGTTTTTTTTTTCGTTTTTTTTAGTCATCTTCTCCAAAAGAGAAGAAAACAACCGCCGCCTCTTCTACTCTCTCCCTCCGACACTCTCTTCTTCTCTCCCTCACGTCGCCACCATGAACGCCGCCAGCTGCAACGCAACAACTCTTTCTCCTTCAAGCTGCAGCGAGCAGCAGCCACCAAATCGGCCAGCAGTTCCGCGACAACAACAACACGCAGCAGCCGCAACAAACAATATTTTCCGGCGAGCTCCTTCTCCGACGAACAGCTGTCGCTCCACAGCAACATCAACCTCCAGCGAGCCACCAACGCAGTCAACGAGCTTTATAATTTTGGTGAAGTAACGAAGTCGGAGAACAGTCAACCCAACATCACCGGATTCCGGCGAGACCCGTGAACTCCAACGATCCTTTCACTGCTAGATCTAAATGGAAATAGCCATTAACACAGATGAGTTTCTTTTACCTCTGTTATACTTATTTTTATATGTATCTTTATTTCTTTATTTAGTTTACAGATCTGACCGATTTGTTTCTCCGCTAAAATATTGCTCTTTAACGTGAGTTTTGATTTGCTGTTGATTCTTATGAACATTTTTACTGTTGATCTCTAAGCTTGTTTCACGTTATTCTATTATTGATGTTGGTTTAGTTCTATTATTATTTAATATTGTTCCATCCATTATTATACTGTTATGGTGGGATGATTCATCTATTTTTTTTATTTATTATTATTGTTACTTATTTATTTAATTTTTTTGAGTTTGATGATAAACTATTTTTGTTGTCTTCTAATTTTAATGATGTTGTCTGCTACTTTTTGACTTTAGATTGTTTTATTTTTATATGTATTTATCTATCTATGATGACTCATGCTTGCTTTATTTACTTATTGCCACTTTAATTTTGTTCATATTTTTGTTGTTCTTCATTTACTAGTTCAAGCTATGTTGAGGTGTTGTTATTATTTAGTTGTTGCAGATGTTTTGTCGTTTTTATATAGTTACTGCTTTAAACTTGTTGATTTCATATGAATTTATGTTATATTTTGTGAGTTAAAATTGGCCAATGAAAAATATTTCTCCGTCGATTTTCGAGGCCTCTCCATTTTAAAAGACGAAAATTTTAATTTAAGTTTACATTATATATTATATGTTACAAGTTGAAATTGGCCGATGAAGAAATTACCATTGATTTCCAAGGCCTCCATGTTAATAAGACGGGTTTTATTTCTGTATTAGTATTATTATTATTGTTAATATTATTATTACTATTCACATTATTTATTATTAACATGTTTACTAAGTATCTTTACAGGCGTTGGAGTAAAAATTGACTGATATATAATTTTATGTATATCTGATATACAAGAAAATTGTTGGTTGTATACGCTTATATATGGTGTATATACAGTTGTGATATACAACAGAATTGGGTCAAAAGTCCAAAACGCAGGTGGCACAACAGCTTAGTCAAGACGTACAGAAACTAAGTGTTGGCCATATTTTTATATATTGTTCATTACTTATTTTATTATTATTATTTTATTGATTCGGTTTGTAATAATTAATTTATTTATGTCAATCATGATTGCTTAGATATTAATCTTAGTTTAGTTTAATTTAATTAGAACCCCCTAAGGATAAATAAATTCGTGTCAATTTACTTTTTAAATGATTTTCTAGTTTTAATTATTTAACCTAAGTTTGATCGGTAATCGTTTTTAACGAATTTTAAAGGATGCCTAATCCCTTCCCTTTAGAATAACTAGAACCCTTACCTAGAATCATATAAGTTAAGTAGACCATTAAATTGAGTTAATTTTAGCATTACATTATTTAAATATGTAGGTATCCTAATTTACCTAAAAAAATAATTAGGTGGCGACTCCTTAAGTTAAATATTTTAGGAATTACCAATATATTGTACACCGTTTGACCTCGAGTTAAATTGGGGTATAACAGTTTGGCGACTCCGCTGGGGACTATAGGTTCTAAACCACAACTAACTTAGGTTAATAATTTATTTCTTTGCTTATTTGCTTATTTTATTTAAATTGTTTAATTTGTGTTTATCCTGCTTATGTGATATAATTTATTTGGTATTGCTTTATATAAATTGTTTATTTGTTTTTGCTTTATATAAATTGTTTATTTGTTATTTGCTTTATATAAATTGTCATTCCGTTCATATTTTCTCCAATTCTGGAAAATTGACACGATCACACGTACACGTGAGGTGTGTTTTGCGCACCCACAATATTTCTTCAAAATTCCAAATTTAGGAGAGTTGGCATATGCGCGGAGTGTCCGGATCTTTTTCTGTGTGGCTGCGTAGCTTTCTCACTCGAGTTGTCCGCTCGAAAACCTTGTGTCTAGTAAACCCACTCTTAATTCATCCATAATAGAGCTAAACCAACACCTTTTTAGGACATGCATCATTCAACTCATTAGGCTTAATATCCTGGGTATATTAAGTCAATTAGTCAACTTTATCCTAATATTCAATTGGGTTAATGACCCCAAGTGACTTTATCATTTGTATGTGCATTATTTGAAAAATAGTTGTGCCAGAATATGGATCATTTGTCTAAATTAATTGAACTTTAAGAGGGAGGATATGACTAATTCTTTTCTGATGCAGATAGCTATGAAGATCTCGAAGCTTTATCTTTTGGAGTTTGAACAATGAACATGTAATGGAGCGAAGATGCTAAGAAGCAATCTAGAATTTTATTTTTAATTGTTTTTTTGGGGGCATGTAATAAAACTTAATTCTATTTTTGTATTTAATTTTGTGAGTAGATTTGTTTAATTAATTAAAAAGCAATGAAATGACATATTATGGCACATTTATTCTTTAAATACGTGTTAGGCCTACTTTTGACATAAAGAGGTCACCTATATATTAGGATACATTATACTTGTACTATGTGCTTTATAAATATTTGTTTGCTTGCTATGTAACTTATACGAATTTATTTGCAACATCATTATTACTAACATAATTTTTGTTTTTTTTTCTTCTTATTTTTGCAGAAGAGTAAATTAATTTTCCTTATTATTTGATTGCATCTTTACAAATTTTAATGTCTTACTGTATTTTTAACTAGTCTAGAGCATCATTTAAGATCATAATCATTTTTAAACTCGTGCAAACTCTTAGCGTCCTCAATTAAGACTTTCTTCCTTGAATATTTCAAATGATATAGATCCTTCAAATAGCTAGGCTTATCCTTGACGCAAAAATGTCACATATTTGTTTAGAATGTGCAACAATACTTATATGTTTAGTTCTTTGTGTGATATTTTGCAAATACGAACTAATACTTTGGCTTTTGAGTTATTCTTCTTTTTCAGGGAGAGATTGATTTGTGTCAGAAATCAAATTTGTTTACTTCTCAAAGATCGACGGTTCAACAAAGTTGATTCTTTTTTCCCTTTGTATAGCCTGTTATCAAAGGACATCATGCGATAAATAATTGGATCTCAATTTTGAGAGGGACAAAGAGTTCATGGGAAATAAGAGTGACCTTGAATTTCACAAGACACAAATACACAACCTGAAAGATAAATTGGGGAGTCTTTGATTATGAAACTTTACTTCTATATCTTGTTACTTATTTTTTTAATAATGCCCTCTCTTTCACACTTTTCTCATATCTTTGTAGGAAAATCGTCCCCGACGACAATAGTCGGGGATGGTTATAACAATGTATGATTCTTGTGAATAGTTGGAAGAATGCAAGTCATAAGAGACAATCTCCAAAAAAACACAACAAGTGATTCCTGCAGAAAATTGGTAAAACACATCAATGTATAATCTCTGAGGAATATCTGGAAAATAATACAACAATAGGTGTCCTCACCGATGGTTGAGAGGACACAAAACATTTTGGTGCAAATAGGCAAAAGACACTCTCAACTGAAGATGTTAGCGAGCACTAGACTTACGAGAAGTCACTCTGAGTTTGTCTAAATTTTGAAATTATTTATATATCATATTTGCAAGAACTACGCACACCTGATTCTCATCTCGATGAGATACGTAGGCAGCCCTTCTTGGATTCGGTATTTCCTCTTTTTAAAAAAAACAATTAAAAAATAGAAAATACATAAAATAATAAATTGTGTACATATTTTAAGAGTCATATCTTCTTGATTGGGACGAATACAGTTAGGAGCATGCAAAATATTTGGTATGATAAAAATGATTGGCTTTGTGGTAAACCCATAGCTTCTGTTGGTATCTTTCATTTGTACTTTTGTGATGCTTGAAAATTCTCTTGCGGGATTTCAAGGTAAGAATATAACCAACCTCATGGTTTCATGTGCATTGTGTGGTGAGCTTTAGATTAAAATTCAATTGCATCGCACTGTTGATCTAGAACTTGGCCTGATATGTTTGTTGACGCGAAATCCTGAGTTATGTTTGGTTTGAGAAAGGATTGTAGGCCTTTTTGACCCGTTTGTGCTTTTCAAAGCCTACCAAATAACATTAATCCCTAGTTTTCCCACTTTGAGCCTAAAACATTTTCTTTGGACAACCACATCTTAGCCCTTTCCTTTCTGAGTGCTTACATGCACTATCCCTCTCTTGGCACAACCTCCTTGAGCGCACCAAAGACGTGCAAATTATAGAAGAAGATCCAACTTTGAAATTGCCAAAGGCAAAAGACGTAAAATCTCCAAAGTCAAGAAAGCAAAGACGACTTTCTCATAAATTAAAAAAAAAAAAAACACTCCTACAAGGTCAATGTAAGAAAAAAAAGGAAACTACTTCAACAAAAGAGGAGAAACCTCAAAAAGGAGCAAAAAGAGAAAATCTCTAACAACTAATGACTCAAAGAAGTCAAGACAAAAGAAAAAGGTGAAAAGAGAAAAAACTCTATCAAATAAGTACTCGAAGAAGTCGATACAAAAGAAAGAGGATCAGACATCAAAGGCGTATCAATCGTCAAAAGTACATATTCAGTGTGACATTCAAGAAGGAATTAAGTTACTTTTATCCTAAATAAATATCCTACCTGTTCCCAAACCCACATTACAACCCAATGACAAGCCCTACATGATCTCATTCCAAATATTCTCACAGTAGTGGAGACTTACATGCAGGTCAAGCATATGGTATCACAGTTGCATGCGTTGAACTTTCTTGAGAGTGTGAATACACTTTGCAAAATGTCCTCAAATCAAACACTTCAGATATGTGCAAAATATGACTTTCTTTATTGTGAGGTCACTTGAAACATGAGAATTGGTATAATTCTAAACCTTTGTTTGAAGCAAGATGAAAAAAAAAATCCTGTCGACACTTAAGTATATTTCAGGTACTACTTGAAGCTATAGAAATTACCTCGAAGTCAATCTCAGGTATATAAAAGGAATTGAGAAATATTTCTATGCAATCCTAACTGTTCGAACCAATTGTAGTCAAAATTTGACTATTTCTTTACATTCTCAAAAAAAAATAAATTACATTTGTCCTTTGAAATTTGATGGTTTGCTCTAAATAATGTGACATTAAGCTAATCCCATCGGTGTGAGATGCCTATTTTACTTCATTGGATGGTCCATCTCAAATGGGCGGCATATCTCCTGTTTATAAACTGTATATATTGCAAGTAATACAATTTTTCATATTATTATGCTCATATTGCACATATGTCTACTGATTATCTTGCATCAGATTTTACAATACTCATCATCCACAGGATTGAAACTACATTTGACATGATTCCTGCACCAACAGGATATGTAGGCGCTACAATGGCTTGGTCATGTTCCCCGTAAGATTTTCATTTCTCCCTTACAATGAATACTGGGACAAAATTTTTGAGAAGATCTCAAAAATTCACGACATGGAACCTTTTCTTAGCAGCGAGTATTGCACCATATTTCATAGGCACCCACCTTCTAATGCGGGTATTGCAGCACATTGCATAGGCACCCACCTTCTAATGCGGGTATTGCACCATATTTCATAGGCACCCACCTTCTAATGCGGGTATTTTAGCACTTTTCATAGGCACCAACCTTTTAATGCAGGTATTTTAGCACTTTTCATAGGCACCCACCTTCTAATGCGGGTATTGCAGCACATTGCATAGGCACCCACCTTCTAATGCGGGTATTGCACCATATTTCATAGGCACCCACCTTCTAATGCGGGTATTTTAGCACTTTTCATAGGCACCCACCTTCTAATGCGGGTATTGCAGCACATTTCATAGGCACCCACCTTCTAATACGGGTATTTCAGCATATTTCATAGGCACCCACCTTCTAATGCGGGTATTGCAGCACATTTTATAGGCACCCACCTTCTAATGCAGGTATTTTAGCACTTTTCATAGACACCCACCTTCTAATGCGGGTATTACAGCACATTTCATAGGAGTCCACCTTCTAATGCGGGTATTACAATACTTTTCATAGGTGCACACCTTCTAATGCGGGTATTTCATTGCATTTTTATAGGCACCAACTTCCTAATGCGGGTATTTTAGTATATTTTATATGCACCCACCTTTTAATGCATACATCCACTCTAACTTTTACATTTTTTTTTTATTTATTTTTTTTATTATTTTTTTTTCTTTCTTTCTTTCTTTTTTGTCCCGCCAATCAAAGGCCTTTTACATTACATGTTTGCCTCGCCAGTTGAAGGCCCATTAAATCACATTTTCAACCCTGCATTTGTACTAAATTTTTACTACCATTATGATAAAAGAAAACAGTTTTATCACGATTCAACACTGGGGCAAATTTTGAAAGTCAATCAAAATTTTTGCAATTTTGCATCAAGAACTACACACGGCCTAATTCTCATATAACCAGAGATATGTAGGCAACTTGAAACTAAAGTCTCAACCGCAACATTTTGCAACTCCCACTCATTTCATTGGGTCCCTCCGAGATTATTCCATCGGTCGGACAAAATCGGCTACTCCGTCAAATTTCTTTGCTCGTCAATTCATCCCTCATTACCAAGCAAAGAAGGGACAAGCTGTTGACACCCAATTTTGACCGACCTGTAATTACTTTTTGAATCACTATTCTTAATAAATAGACTTTTTAAAAATTATTTCCTTATTAGTTAATAAATAAATTTATATTAATTCTACCCAATAAATCGTATATTTTGACATTTATTTCTACGACATATTTGTTGTTGTTGTTATTATCATTATTATTATTATTATTACTATTGCTATTATTATTATTATTATCATTATTACTACTTTCATCTTTATTATTGGTATTCCTAATTAGAAAATTAAAGTAACAAGCTTCGTATGTACAAATATTTTACGTGCCATTTAGTATATATTATATATGTGTATTTTCCTTATATAAAATATATATATACATATATATATATATATATATATATTTCTTAACTAAGTTTATTTTATAATTTACTTATTCATGTTAATATGTACATATTATGTGTCTTTTTAATACGTTTTATATATACATGTGCATATAAAAAAGATTATTAATTAATTAAGTTTATTATATATATTAATTATAAGTTTGTTTAGTACATACTTTATACATACGTACATTATATATATACATACATATTTACATAGTATAATAATGAGTAGTTATTTTATGTACAAAAATACTACTACTTGATAAATTTTATGATTTTACTTATTCAATATATAGATTGTGGTTACTAATTAGATAACAATCTATTCAATTTTTATTTTTTTTATTTTAAGCATGGTCCTTTTATTTAATTCATTTTAATTTTAGCCTAGACTAAATTCAATATATAACACATATGCAAATCTTAAATCCAATTTTAATCTCAACCATCAATTACATCTTGATCAATGACCATAATTAATTTTATCATTTTCCTTTTTTTTAAATTACCCAAAACCCTAAAACTAATTTTGATTTTTTTTTCTTTTTTCCTCATCATCAAAAAGACTCTCTCTCTATATAACTCTCTCTCTCTCACTCTCCCACCCGAACTCTCTTTCTAACTATCCACACCCTAAACCTAAGGAATGGTTTTTTTTTTCGTTTTTTTTAGTCATCTTCTCCAAAAGAGAAGAAAACAACCGCCGCCTCTTCTACTCTCTCCCTCCGACACTCTCTTCTTCTCTCCCTCACGTCGCCACCATGAACGCCGCCAGCTGCAACGCAACAACTCTTTCTCCTTCAAGCTGCAGCGAGCAGCAGCCACCAAATCGGCCAGCAGTTCCGCGACAACAACAACACGCAGCAGCCGCAACAAACAATATTTTCCGGCGAGCTCCTTCTCCGACGAACAGCTGTCGCTCCACAGCAACATCAACCTCCAGCGAGCCACCAACGCAGTCAACGAGCTTTATAATTTTGGTGAAGTAACGAAGTCGGAGAACAGTCAACCCAACATCACCGGATTCCGGCGAGACCCGTGAACTCCAACGATCCTTTCACTGCTAGATCTAAATGGAAATAGCCATTAACACAGATGAGTTTCTTTTACCTCTGTTATACTTATTTTTATATGTATCTTTATTTCTTTATTTAGTTTACAGATCTGACCGATTTGTTTCTCCGCTAAAATATTGCTCTTTAACGTGAGTTTTGATTTGCTGTTGATTCTTATGAACATTTTTACTGTTGATCTCTAAGCTTGTTTCACGTTATTCTATTATTGATGTTGGTTTAGTTCTATTATTATTTAATATTGTTCCATCCATTATTATACTGTTATGGTGGGATGATTCATCTATTTTTTTTATTTATTATTATTGTTACTTATTTATTTAATTTTTTTGAGTTTGATGATAAACTATTTTTGTTGTCTTCTAATTTTAATGATGTTGTCTGCTACTTTTTGACTTTAGATTGTTTTATTTTTATATGTATTTATCTATCTATGATGACTCATGCTTGCTTTATTTACTTATTGCCACTTTAATTTTGTTCATATTTTTGTTGTTCTTCATTTACTAGTTCAAGCTATGTTGAGGTGTTGTTATTATTTAGTTGTTGCAGATGTTTTGTCGTTTTTATATAGTTACTGCTTTAAACTTGTTGATTTCATATGAATTTATGTTATATTTTGTGAGTTAAAATTGGCCAATGAAAAAAATTTCTCCGTCGATTTTCGAGGCCTCTCCATTTTAAAAGACGAAAATTTTAATTTAAGTTTACATTATATATTATATGTTACAAGTTGAAATTGGCCGATGAAGAAATTACCATTGATTTCCAAGGCCTCCATGTTAATAAGACGGGTTTTATTTCTGTATTAGTATTATTATTATTGTTAATATTATTATTACTATTCACATTATTTATTATTAACATGTTTACTAAGTATCTTTACAGGCGTTGGAGTAAAAATTGACTGATATATAATTTTATGTATATCTGATATACAAGAAAATTGTTGGTTGTATACGCTTATATATGGTGTATATACAGTTGTGATATACAACAGAATTGGGTCAAAAGTCCAAAACGCAGGTGGCACAACAGCTTAGTCAAGACGTACAGAAACTAAGTGTTGGCCATATTTTTATATATTGTTCATTACTTATTTTATTATTATTATTTTATTGATTCGGTTTGTAATAATTAATTTATTTATGTCAATCATGATTGCTTAGATATTAATCTTAGTTTAGTTTAATTTAATTAGAACCCCCTAAGGATAAATAAATTCGTGTCAATTTACTTTTTAAATGATTTTCTAGTTTTAATTATTTAACCTAAGTTTGATCGGTAATCGTTTTTAACGAATTTTAAAGGATGCCTAATCCCTTCCCTTTAGAATAACTAGAACCCTTACCTAGAATCATATAAGTTAAGTAGACCATTAAATTGAGTTAATTTTAGCATTACATTATTTAAATATGTAGGTATCCTAATTTACCTAAAAAAATAATTAGGTGGCGACTCCTTAAGTTAAATATTTTAGGAATTACCAATATATTGTACACCGTTTGACCTCGAGTTAAATTGGGGTATAACAAAGCTAAAGGACAAATTGGAGATCCGGACAAGCATCATGATAGGACAGAATGGGGCGGCACAATGTTTTAGATGGATCAAAGGTAGGCACTGAAAACAGTTCAAGAAAGAGTTGACAAATGCAATATGGGGTGCCAGGATATACCGCACATGGAAAGCAAGAAATTGAAAGCAGTTCAGAGGGATTATTGTAGATACAAAGATGACTTTTACACAGATTAAGACGGAAATTATAGAGAGGGTAGATTACTTGAAACAATCTAGGAAAGTAATTAGATGTATATATTTGATTCAACAGTTTTTGTAACTAGTGATTCTGTTTTGTTTGAGGCTATAGAGACTAGAGCGGATGAAATGACTTACTAAATATCTAGAGTGCTCTTTAAGTGTAACTATTTGGCTGTTATGGTAATTCTTCACAGTTTACCAAAAAAATAAACTTTGCATTAAGCCTTTCATTCTTAGCACCTCAATCTTTTTAGCAAAATGGTCAAAATTATCTTTAATTCAACTTGTATAAATTAGATTGACATCAAACTAAGAAATGATTGATCCGGATTCGAAATTTGCAACATATGTTTTTTGCTCTTTTTTTCTTCTTTCAAGAAATGAATTCTTCATGATTTTTTTTCCTGCTAATCCCTATATTGGGAAGGATAAGATCTATTAAGGAAGAATTACGTTAATACTCGTAAATATAGTTGATCCACTCTATTCACACAAATAAATTAAAATGGGCCGAGTTAATTTGGTACCAAAATCCAAACCCATCATCCAAACTAATGTCTTAAATATAATTTTACATTATATGACAGACAGAGAATTTCTAATTAGCATTTTTATGGGGACTAAGTAATTACCCAACATAGCAATATTTTTCAAAATATAGCAACATAACTATGCATATAGTAACATACGAGTGTATATATCACCGCATATTGTGTGTATATTTTGTATTTTTTTTATATCAATATATCTAACTGTTTGTAAAATGTATACATTGACATACATGTTGGGTTTAATTGATAGTTTGAATGGGAAATTGAGGGGAAAAAAATGGAGAGAAAAATGATCTGTTCTCTCTTGCTTTATTAAATAAGCTTTGGTCCCACATAGGTGGTGGAAAGAAAAAGTCTCCTACTTAAAAGTAGAAGCACTCCTTCATGTTGTTAAAGGGTCAAGAAGAGGGTCTCCCCTCGCGCCGTCGTCGTCGCTCGGCTCGGCTTCCGAAAAGTTGCAAACTTTTTTCTCAACATTCAAACATTTTCCCAACAGGTGCCTTTTCTTAAAATGTGCAAATAGTCTATATATATCTGTTAATCCTCATAATGTTCCATACGAAATTTCTTAAATAACATCTTCTTCTTCTTCTTCTTTCTGCACTTCCTAAAACTCGTGTGATATACAACCATCAAGTAGTTTGCAGTTACCATAATTTGTTGTACCGCTATTCTGGTGAGTAAATCGTTCTATCCTGGGAGGAAAGATTCCAAAACCTTTGGTACATTGAGGGGAATAATTTCCTTAAGTACACACTGTGTATTCAGTGGGCTCGGTTTCTTGTTCTTACATAATTTTACCAAACACTGTTCTTATTTTCTGTTCTGGTTCTATCTTTTATTTCAGAATTTATTGTTGGTGTTTCATCATTTATTTTCAATACAGTTTACTAACAATCTTAAGGAAATTAACGTTATTTTTGTTTTTCTGATTAAACTGTATTCTATTTTTGAAGACTAAAACCTGTGTGGTTTTCTACTCCGTATGAAATAAATATTATGACTTAAAGAGTATAAAACCTTCGTTGGAATATTAAAGTTCATACTTGTACAACGATTTGAAGAGTATAAAAACTTCATCGTTGTTTTTTGTAAAAGGTATGATATTTTAAAATATTAAGACAGTTTGTCTATTTTGACAGTGAAAAGAAATGACAAGTGATACTGCTACTACTTTTGCGACTGTTGCTGCAACAAGCCGCACTTCTGTGCCACCGGCAGAAAAACCAAGAAATTTTTCTAGAGCCAACTTCAAAGGATGGCAGCAAAGGGTGTTCTTTTGGCTTACCACTCTTGGTATGCAGAAGTTCACCAACGAATACCCTCCTGTGCCCGCTGCTGATATGCCGGCCAATGAAAAAATTATAATTATTGAGGCATGGACATAGGCGAATTTTCTATGCAAGGGTTACATCCTAAGTGCTTTGGATGATGATTTGTACAATGTCTATAGTGCTGTGAAAACTTCTAAAGAATTGTGGGATGCACTTGAGAAGAAGTACAAGACTGAAGACGCATGCTTGAAAAAAAATTATGATTGCTAAGTTTCTAGACTATAAAATGATAGATAGCAGAACTGTTGGAACCCAAGTTCAAGAACTACAACTTATTTTTCAAGACCTTATTGCTGAAGGTATGGTAGTTAATGAAGCATTTCAAGTGGCTGCTATGATAGAAAAGTTACCTCCTTCGTGGAGAGATTTCAAAAATTATCTAAAGCACAAGCGCAAGGAAATAAAGTTGGAAGATCTTGTGATTTGTCTCAAGAATGAGGAAGATAACAAAACAACAGAAAAGAAGTCGCGTGGAAATTCAACGATTATGGGAGCGAACATCGTTGAAGATGCTGCTCTAAAGAATAAGAAAAGGAAGCAACCTTTTGAAAAGAATCAGGAGCAGAACAAGAAAAAGTTCAAGGGCAATTGTTATAATTGTGGGAAAGTTGGCCACAAAGCTCCAGATTGTCGTCTTCCGAAAAAGGACAAGAGAAAGAGATAAGTCAATATGGTGGAAAATAAAGAAGGTATCGATGATCTGTGTGCAATGCTAGCAGAATGCAACCTAGTAGGTAATCCCAAAGAATGATGACTTGATTCGGGAGCTACTTCGCATGTGTGTGCAGTCCGAGAAGCCTTCTCTACTTATTCCCCTGCATCACCTGATGCGACGATCTATATGGGAAATTCTGCAACTGCTAAGATTAAAGGATATGGGAGAGTATTTCTGAAAATGACATCCGACAAGGTGGTGACGCTGAACAAAGTTTATCATGTTCTAGAAATTTGAAAGAATTTGGTGTCTGCCGGCCTTCTTATCAAGAATGGATTCAAGTGTGTGCTAGTTTCAGACAAAGTAGTTATCAGTAAGAATGAAATGTATCTAGAAAAAGGCTACCTCACTGAGGGTCTTTTCAAACTAAATATAATGGTTGTTGATGATAATAAAGTTCAAGCTTCTTCTTACTTATTTGAGTCAAATAATTTATGGCATTCACATTTAGGACATGTCAATCATAAAACCTTGCAAAAACTGATTAACTTAAATATATTGCCTAACTTTGATTGCAATAAATCAAAATGTCAAGTATGTGTTGAATCTAAGTATGCTAAGCATCCTTATAAATTTATTGAAAGGAATTCTAGTCCCTTAGAATTGATTCACACAGACATTTGTGATATGAAGTCTACACCAACTCGTGGTGGGAAGAAGTATTTTATAACTTTTATTGACTATTGCACTCGATATTGTTATGTGTATTTGCTTAATAGTAAGGATGAAGCAATTGATGCATTTAAACAATACAAGAACGAAGTGGAAAATCAATTGAATAAAAAGATAAAAATGATTAGAAGTGATAGGGGTGGAGAATACGAATCTCCTTTTGAAAAGATATGTTTAGAATATGGAATTATTCATCAAACTACTACCCCCTACACACCACAATCAAATGGAATTGCGGAAAGGAAAAAACGAACATTAAAAGAAATGATGAATGCTTTATTAATAAGTTCCGGTTTACCATAGAACTTGTGGGGGGAAGCTATCCTTACAGCTAATCGAATACTCAACAGAGTACCCCACAGCAAAACACAAACTATTCCATATGAACTATGGAAAGGAAGAAAACCTAATTTGAAATATTTCAAAGTATGGGGGTGTTTCGCAAAGATCCAAGTTTCTTTACCCAAAAGGGTAAAAATTGAACCAAAGACTGTGGATTATGTTTTTATTAGCTATGCTACAAACAGCAAAGCTTGTCGATTTTTGGTTCACAAATCGGACAATCCTGAAATTAATGTTAATACAGTAATTGAATCAGATAATACTGAATTTTTTGAAAATATTTATCCATATAAAACTAAATGTGAGTTCTCAAGTGAAAGATCTGAACGACCACGAGAAGAACCAAAGGAAAGTAAACCAACTGAAGAGGATCCAAGGCATAGCAAACGTTAAAGGATATCTACTTTCTTTGGACCAGATTTTGTGACATTCTTGCTTGAAAATGAGCCTCAAACATTTAAAGCTGCAATGTCTTCTTCTGATTCAGCATTTTGAAAAGAGGCAATCAGTAGTGAGATTCAATCAATTTTGAATAACCATACATGAGAATTGATTGATCTTCCTCCTGGAAATAAACCTTTAGGATCAAAATGGATATTTAAAAGAAAAATGAAAGCTGATGGCACTATTGATAAATATAAGGCAATACTTGTGGTCAAAGGTTATAGACAAAAAGAAGGCCTTGATTACTTTGACACATACTCGTCGGTAACAAGGATAACATCTATTCGGGTGTTAATGGCACTTGCAGCTGTATATGGTCTTGAAATCCATCAAATGGATGTTAAGACGGCTTTCTTAAATGGAGAATTGGAGGAAGAAATTTACATGGAACAACCTGAGGCTTTTGTAGTTCCAGGTAAAGAAAGAAAAGTGTGCAAACTTGTTAAGTCACTTTATGGACTTAAACAAGCACCTAAACAATGGCATGCGAAATTTGACCAAACAATGTTGGCAAATGGATTTAAGATTAATGAGTGTGACAAATGTGTTTACATTAAAAATACTCTAAATCATGAAGTCATTGCTTGTTTATATGTTGATGACATGTTGATAATGAGTAAAGACATTGTCGATGTAAATTTTACGAAGCATATGCTTGCTAGCAAATTTGACATGAAAGACTTAGGGGTTGCTGACTTGATCTTAGGAATTAGGATCCATAAAACTGCATAAGGTCTAGCATTATCACAGTCACATTATATTGAAAACATACTTGATAAGTTCAAGTATTTAAATTTCAATGTTGCAAAAATTTCAATTGATGTAAGTTTTGCACTTCAAAAGAATGAAGGTAAAAGTGACTCACAATTGGACTATGTACGAGTTTGGGAAGTTTGATGTATATTATGAATTGTACACGACCAGATATAGCATATGCTATTAGCAAGTTGAGTCGATTCACGAATAATTCTAATCAAACTCATTGGATGGCAATGAAACGAGTCTTGGGGTATTTGAAACACACCCAAAACTATGCTTTGCATTATAATAAATATCCCGCAGTAATTGAGGGATATAGTGATGCAAACTGGATCACCGGATCATCTGAAGTTAAATCCACAAGTGAATATGTTTTCACCATTGGTGGAGGAGCAATGTCTTGAAAATCATCAAAATAGACATGCATCGCCCATTCTACAATGGAGTCTGAATTTATAGCCTTAGACAAGGCTGGTGAAGAAGTTGAATGGCTCCGAAATCTTTTGGAAGATATTCCATTTTGGCCCAAACCTTTGGCACCCATATATATACATTGTGATAGCCAAGCGGCAATAGAAAGGGCAGGAAATGTTATGTATAACGGAAAATCGTGTCATATTCGACGGCGACACAATACTGTTAGACAACTACTCTCTAGTGGTGTTATCACTATTGACTACGTAAAGTCAAGAGATAACATATCGGATCCACTAACAAAAGGCCTATCTAGAGAGGCTGTTGAAAGATCATCGAGGAGAATGTGGTTAAGGCCTAGGATAAGTCAACATGGCGGTAACTCTACCTAGTAGACTGGAGATCCCAAGAACTAGGTTCAAAGAGATCAAACAAAGTTATGATTGGCGGTTCAACATTGTCAAATAACTCAACCCATTCTCGTGATGATGACAATGTTCAGAAACAAAGGATAAAACCTTAAGGCTTTTTAATGAGTTAATAGAGCTTTAAAGGTTTTTTAATAATTATCTAAGTCTGACAGAAAATGACTAGATAGTGTGTCTATAGGACTACATGTTTAGAAATTACCTATGTGAATGTGAAGTATAAGCCGCTTCAAGGGGAATGACGGTAAATGCCCATTCTCTATGCATTCAAGAAACCAGGCGGTGTTCATGGCTGAATCGAACACAACCGTGAGAACCATAGATGGTTGATGATTAATTGTGTGACTTATGTTGTCTAGTTATACAATAAAGTTCGACGGTTCAAAGATATCGCATCTACCGATTGATCGAGTATTTCCTATATAAGTTCACTATGGAAAGTTCAAAGAGAAACCTACTTATCCAGATGCAATTAATCTTCGCTTGTATATCACACACTTATCCGTGCATTCCTTTATCTTGTAGACATTCCCCATTCATGTGGAGGATTGTTGGATTTAATTGATAGTTTGAATGGGAAATTGAGGGAAAAAAGTGGAGAGAAAAATGATCTGTTCTCTTTTGCTTTATTAAATAAGCTTTGGTCCCACATAGGTGGTGGAAAGGAAAAGTCTCCTACTTAAAAGTAGAAACACTCCTTCATGTTGCTAAAGGGTCAAGAAGAGGGTCTCCCCTCGCGCCGTCGTCGTCGTCGCTCGCTCGGCTTCGACTACGACTTCGGATTTGAATTTGGATTTGGATTTGGTCAATTGATTGATAATCTTTTTGGACCAAATTTCCTTCAAATTTTAATTAATTAATATTATTTATTTATTTAATTAATTAAGTGAAAAAATCCTGACCCGTGACCCATTTCTTTCCCGGATTAATGTAAAAATATTTCCCTCCATTTTTCCAATGGATTTTTGAAAGGTTGCAACCTTATCCGAAAAGTTGCAAACTTTTTCTCAACAGGCAAACCTTTTCCCAACAGGTACCTTTTCTTAAAAGGTGTAAACAGTCTATATATATCTGTTAATCCTCAGAATATTCCATACGAAATTTCTGAAATAACATCTTCTTCTTCTTCTTTCTGCACTTCCTAAAATTCGTGTGATATACAACCATCAAGTAGTTCGCAGTCACCATAATTTGCTGTACCGCTATTCTGGTGAGTAAATTGTTCTATCCTGGGAGGAAAGATTCCAAAACCTTTGGTACATTGAGGGAAATAATTTTCTTAAGGACACACTGTGCATTCAGTGGGCTCGGTTTCTTGTTCTTACATAATTTTATCAAACACTATTTTTATTTTCTGTTCTGATTCTATCTTTTATTTCAGAATTTATTGTTGATGTTTCATCATTTGTTTTCAATACAGTTTACTAACAATACATACGATATATAATATTTAATACATGGAGAAAAGAAGTCATGTAAGCCATACGAGAACTCCACCAAAAGAGAGAGTTCTTGTTGAAAAAAATAATAGATAGTGTTATTTGATTTTTCGGGTGAGATGAGGACAACAAGGAATAGGAGTTGTTTGAAAGATGATAAATTTCTTATTTTTGTGAGATGTTTTAGGGGTAAGTTATTATTTCTGCTTTTTGAAAGTAAAATAATATTGTCAATTATAATAAATATAAATTTATTCTTCGTATATTTCTCTAAAAAAACCTCTTTCAAAAAGAGAAAATTTTCAAAATATATTATTCAACATAATCCAATACATAGCAATATATATTTTACAAAAAAATTATACATAATGCATCAATTTTATCTAAAAATATATTTTTTACACAAATATAAACTAAATGGAATAATAAACTCAAAATATAAATTAGGTAGCATAAATCTTAGAGCTCATTTTTGAATTGACGCCGACTTTCTCAATATAATTTTCTTCATATTTTCTAAACAATATATATATATATTTAAGTGTCGAGTCCTTGGGCTAATTTTTTTTTGGAGTAAATCCAATTTCACACATCTCAATGAACCGTGTCGTCATCATTCCATCTCTTCTGGTTTCTTCTTCTTGATCCCAACACTTATAAATTTCATTTCCTCTTGGAAAAAAAAAGTTAATTTCTACTACCTCTGTTTCTCGTTAAATAATTTTCAGACGCACAAATTCTAGGACAAAAGCCAATATGCAGCGAAGTGCAGAACGAATCGCCACCATCTCAGCCCACCTTAACCCTTTTCCTTCTACTTGCCAGGTTTCTATTAAATCCTTAAGAATTGATCAGTCAGTTGTCGATGCGAATCTAAGATTTTAATTTACAGTGCAATGATACAGTGCTACTTTTTTTGTTACCCTTATATTAATGGATCATACATACTGAATTTTGTCATTTGGGGCTCAAGATGGAGGGATTGAGCCAAGCTAATTGCAGGGCGAAAGGGGGTTCTCCGGGATTCAGAGTTGCGATCTTGGGTGCTGCTGGAGGTATTGGTCAGCCACTTGCAATGCTTATGAAGATGAATTCACTCGTTTCCGTTCTGCATCTTTATGATGTTGCAAATACCCCTGGTGTAACTGCTGATATTAGCCATATGGACACTGGTGCTGTGGTAATTTCTCTCCCTATTCCCCTTGTTTCTCTAAGGAGTACTGAATTTATTAAGCATATAGTATATATTACCACTATTACTTTGTTTTAGATAAATGTGAAAGCTTTACTTTGAATAGAACCTTGGAACTGCAAAATTGGAGCGGAGTCATTTCAACAAATTTGGGGGCTAAAGCCAAATTTTATAGGGAGGTCATATTTTTTTTTAAGTTGACGTATATAAATTGCATAATTATAATATACTCAGTGTAATCTTACAAATGAAGTCTAGTCTTACAAATGAAGTCTAGAGAGGAACGATATACGTGGACATTAGTAAGTAAGAATGTAAATTTTTAATGGAAAATATATACTATAAAGTTAGAATAATAAAATTTGACTCAAAAATTTAAAAAGGTTATATAATGATATCGAAATAGTGTTGCACTAAATTGATAAGTTGATATAAGTATTAAAATAGTATTGATTAGTTTTAGTGCTTGAAATTTGAAGAAGACTCCAAAAAATAATTTTGACCTTTTTATAAGCACACAACAATAGATTTTGTATAATGTAGAATGTTTGACCGTTTGAGAGACTTTAGAGTATCCAATAATGGGAGAACAAAAATAGTGAAAGGAGAATAAAAAAAGTAAATATTAGAATAATAATGTTGGTTCATGATAATCGTTAGAATATAAATGAGCATAAGAAAGGAGGCTACAATTAACTAAACACTATTTTATTTCTCAATTATCACAACGATCCCTATATTAAATGAGATAATAAATTATTATATTTTCTACCCAAAAAATTATTTTCAAATTTATCAATACATGAGTTTTTTAACTATACATATACATATATATACATCTTTGGGAGAAAGTGGGGGCCCAAAAAAATTAGGCCCCAAGCGATTGCTTTAGTGGCCTTATGGTCAAGACAACTTATTGGAGTAGTAAAGGAAAACAAAGTTTTCAAGCGAGAGAACAGCTATTGGAGTGTTATGTGATAGATAGATTGATAGATACACACCTATAAATAAGTATAAATGTTGTTTTTATGTAGTTGTAAAACCATCAATGTTATTGTGAGTGAATGGGGGCGTCTAAGGCCCAACATATCCACAAAATGACTTTGTAGAAATGTGAGTATTAAGATGGATGTATGGCTATAGAAGGTTGGACAAGAATAGAGATGATCACATCCAACATAAAGTGGAATTTAACACACGTAGATGACAAAATGATAGGTGGTCTCTTATGATATTTAGCATGTTATATATAGATTTCTAGATGTATCGGTTTGTAGGTGTTGACAATATGATTATGGAAGACCGTAAAAAGATACGAGGTAGGCAAATCATATGGTAGGAAATATATCTCAAAAGACACTCAATCTTTCGAAATGAATTGCACTTCTTTACGAATAAAACACACCAAGGTAATGGATGCATATAAGCAACAAGGACTAGTTGGGATATAAGTTAATGGTAAGGCTTACACTAATATTAGATCCTTTGTCTGTGAGATTCTTTTTTCTGGCTAAAGATTTGTTTGTAAGAAACTTCTTCTTCCGGCTTGAGATGAATTTAAATGGGGAACATGGTCAGTGGGGATTAATATAGCCTAATCCAAATTGTTAGGGACTGAGGCATAGTAGTTGTTGTCTTATCTACTTGTATATGTAGGAAAATGGTTTTGACTTTTAGTTTTAGAGCGCCCTGCTTTGCCTTAAAAGGCAAACTATATAGTATTGGAATGTAGTGTACCTAAATAAAGAGGAAAAACAAGTGATTCATGACGCTGATCCACAGTAATTTGGGGTAGAGGCATAGTTGATTGACTGGGTTTTAAGCCGACTTACCAGCCTAGTGCATCTACCAGAACTGTCATTTCAAAGTCATATAAGGAGGATTGATATGAAATTTACTAAAGGGTTCGATACATATAGGACTCATAAATTCATTTGCTGAATATATGCTGAAAAATTGAAAAATCTGTTGAGATGTTAGAAGAAAAAGGAAAATAGCACAACAAACAGGAAATTGGTTGCATTTCGTAACATCGGAATGGTTAAATTGATGTTAATATGCCAATAAGCGGGGTGTTCACCCGTGAAGTATTTGTCCCCCATTATTCTTTCGGGGGCATTTAGATCCTACCTCAAACTGAGGCGAGACCAAACTTTGCCTTTTGCAACACTGCTCTACATTGCAAGTTGATGCTTGCTTAGTTTTGAGATATAGCCCATACTATGATGTTGTGTACGTTCTAGCTATGGCATTGATCAGTGTTATTCTTATATCTCTTCTAATAATTAACTTGAGTTTCTCAATTTCCAGGTTCGTGGTTTTCTAGGGCCTCAACAATTGGAAGATGCTCTCACTGGCATGGACCTTGTAATAATCCCTGCTGGTGTTCCTAGAAAACCGGGCATGACAAGAGATGATCTTTTCAACATAAATGCAGGAATTGTGAAGACTTTATGTGAAGGAATTGCCAAGTGCTGTCCGAAGGCCATTGTCAACATAATTAGTAATCCTGTAAACTCTACAGTACCAATTGCTGCAGAGGTTTTCAAGATGGCTGGCACCTTTGATCCCAGGAGACTTTTGGGTGTCACTATGCTTGATATCGTCAGAGCCAATACCTTTGTGGTATGCCTAACTTTCTGAACTGATTCTCTTGTGATTTCTCCCCCTTCCACTTCCCTTTGATCAGAGCAGCTACTCAATGTTTAAAAAGCCAGAAGCCAATAAACAAGTGTTTTTCTTGAGTGCCTTTTTGGAACAAAGATTGATTGGACCATGTTACTAGCTCCATCCAGAAAATCCTTTTTGCTCTGTCCCAAAATTAGGTCCAAATTTCGGAATGAAAAAGTCATCCACTACTCATTTTCTCTTGAATGTGTTGATTGTCACCCTTTTTATCCTTTTAAATGAGGCTTGGCGAAAATTCTACTTAACAGCTACTGTAGAATAATATTCTTGAAAATACATTTTAATTTTTTCCTTACTCTCTAGATCCATGTTAGGCCAAAACTATAAAAATTGGTGGAGTACTACTGTGTAACAGTCTTTAGTATTTGAACCAAATTCATTTTTAATAGCATGTACCATTGCTTTCTGTTACTTTTTATGCTTCACAAACCTGTTGCATTATTGACCTTGTGTACAAGTATAAACAGATTACAAGGACCTGAGGTGAATGTCGCATACTCCTGATTAGTTTGTGGAACTGAGACCAGTTATCAGCCCTCTAATCCTGGTTTATGTTGAAAGATATACACCTGAACTTTGCTGAACATTATATTGGCATATAGTCAGTCAATAACATTAAAAGTGACATGGATGGTTTTGCCTGTACCAACTGAATGCTCTTTGCTTTGTGCTTTGGCATTTAATGTCGAGCTTCTGCCTGATCTAATCTACTTCATGTCATGAAGGCTGAAGTTTTGGGGCTTGATCCTAGAGAAGTGGATGTTCCAGTTGTCGGGGGCCATGCTGGTGTTACAATTCTACCTCTTCTTTCCCAGGTTTGGTAAACTTAGTTCAAACTGAGTATAGCTTGTTGATGGGATCTTATTAACCTAGGATTTCTTTTTCATATGTCTAATGGAATTCAGGTTAAGCCTCCTTGTTCTTTTACGCCAGCGGAAATTGAATATTTAACATCTCGTATACAAAATGGGGGAACTGAGGTTGTCGAGGTAAGATGAAATTGAAGACTTATTAAATGAGTTTTTTTGGTTGTTATGTTGAAATAGTTGTTGTGCCTGGCCGGCAGTGTTGCTTTTCCTTAACTGTTTTTTATTTTCAATTACCTTTTTGCATAATGTTTTTATTGTTATATTCGACTTACCATAGTAGAGTTGCTGACAGAGGTTTGTTGACTTCAGATCTTCATTAAAAATTTGCGCTGGTCTTTTCCAGCAGCCAGAGAGTACTATTTCCTGATTTATTTCATATTGGATGTTAGCCTGTCATCTCCTAAACCATAATTTTGCCATATTGTCTTTTCCATGATTGGCAAATCAATTTCTGAGAAATTTCACCCTTTCAAAGAATGGTTAGATGTGTTTCATGACATTGCACGTTTCGATGTCACAATCACAACCAATAGGGGTTACTCCTAATGATTGCATTACTTTCCCTTCTTCCCCCAACAGTATATATTGGCACGGGGCAGTCATTACCTACTACTACTTATATACAGTACTAGCCTGTCAAGCATCGTGGCTCAACTCCATTATCATAAGCTGTTGTCTCTCTCTTGGATTGATTTATCATCTTTCTCCATCATCCTACGTTTTCTTGCTACTCTTCTCTTGTAAACAATGAAACTTCTGGATTGGGTATATCATGGTTTATTTGTCTGTCCTAGCACCAGAAATTACTGACTAATCTGACTCCATTGGTGGAATTCATCTGTTGTTGAATGGAAATGGTGCTCTTTTTTGCAGGCAAAAGCTGGTGCTGGTTCGGCAACACTCTCTATGGTTAGAACATTTTTGCACTCTTTATTTCAATTTTCTCTTGTATTGCTGTTGAGAGTTCATATCATCCACATTGATGCTGAATGACAAGTCTGTCCCTACTTTTCAGGCATATGCTGCGGTTAAATTTGCTGATGCATGTTTGCATGGATTGAGAGGAGATGCTGCCATAGTTGAATGTGCCTTTGTGTCTTCCCAGGCATGTATTTTAAACCGTTTCATGCTAAAGTTCCTCCGCAGCTTGTATTTGTCACATCACATGACTTTATTCTGGAATATTGACAACTTGGGGGGTTCATGACAGTTAGTAGTGATTAATCGTCTCTGTAGGTGACTGAGCTTCCATTTTTTGCATCAAGAGTACGTCTTGGGCGTAGCGGAGTTGAAGAGATATACCCCCTTGGTCCCCTAAATGAATACGAGAGGTTAATGTTCTGATTAATTACTCTTTGAAATCACTGCCATGTTCATTGTGATGTTATATGTTGAAAATACTGGTCAGATTTTTCTCAATATACTAAATTTTGCAGGATTGGGCTTGAGAAGGCAAAGAAAGAGCTGGCAACAAGTATTCAGAAGGGCGCTGCCTTTGTAAAGAAATGAGCTGGAACCTAAATGACTTCCAAAAGATGCTTTTCTTTTTTTGTTGGCCATACATCTCAAATCTTGCAGTTCCAGAAAAGTAAGAGTAGTTACTTTGCTGTAGTGAAGGTAAATCTTGCTATACTTTCTACAGATTGATGCCTTGGTGCAGAAAATAAATGTAGTATCTGGTCATGTAAAACAATTACAAACTTACAAAGTTTTACATCCCTTTGGAGGAAAGTTTTGATATGTATTGATATTAAAAAAGGCTTGGTTAAACAGATGCCTACAAGCAGAGTGAAGAAGCCAAAAAAAGTCTGAATTAACATCAGATATTATTAGTATTACAAGTTTCGGGCTAATTGATTAGCTGGAAAAAGAAGTAAAAAAAAACAACATTTTCTGGTAAAGCAAGCAACAATGTACTCCTAATTCATATTGTTTCACCATTTCATCGATCAAGCCAAGCCATAATCTAAGTATAGTTGTGGTTTGAGCACATAGTCTGACGGAAATAGAGCGAGTTACTGAAACCTATTCTTCTTCTCGATATATCAAATTCCACCAAGTTGTCCTGCATTTGAAACGTACCGATAATAATTGCTTGTCCCCAATCTCTAGTTCGTCGTTCAACAAAGGCTAGACATACAAGATCCTCGTTAACTTTTACCAACGAATTCGCTCCAGTAATTGTCCAATGCACATTTTTCTTGTGTAGACCAATGTTAATTTCAGGAGCATTGAAGGCAAGGCGCGACATACCAATATCACTCGAGTTAAAGCAAGTTGTAAATGGTTCAACTGGAGGTACAGATCTAACCTCTTTTGGCATATCATTAACAAAAGCTTTTGTTACAGCCTTGTAAATAGAACTCGCCAACATAGTATAAGGCAAACCCGTGCTAATTCTCGTGCCAGCTTGTTTTTCCAATGAAAGTAACATTTTATTAGTTGGCACATTTTTGCTGTTGATGCTAATAGATGAAACTTTTATATAGTATTCAGAGATCTTCTTGTCTCGTAAAACGTCATATGGGCTGTTAAGTATAGGTGTGTAAATAAGATCTCGCGAGGCATCAAAGCCGCTATTAAGCAAATAAGGGCTGTTACCAATGAAGATTATACCATTTCTTTCTGTTGATGAACTCAAGCAAATGGCGAATTTTTGACTGAATTTGAAAGTTGATGCAAGTTGAACAGGAAGTGATACTGCACTTTGGTGTCCAAAACCAATTGTTCCTTTAACAACTTTACCAAGATCTTGAGTTACATATGTACCAGCGCAGCTGAATATAGCAACAGGTAGGGCTGTACAGGGCAAACCGATAAACCGCACCAAACCGACAAACCGAACCAAATCGGAAAAAAAACCCGACTAGTGGTTTGGTTTGACTTGGTTTGGTGTTTGAAAAAAAAACCCGACCATTATAGGGTTGGTTTGGTTTTAACTAAAAAAAGTCAAACCGAACCCAAACCAACCCGATTATAGATATACTACTTTTAAATTATGTTATACATAAAAATATTTATTAAAATGTAATTTATAAATATTTTTTAAAACTTTTTCATAATTTTTGTTTTCTTTCTTACATTTAGATTTAGATTTGAAAAGCTCATTTAAATAATATACAAAAAAAGCTCATCTTATAAAGTTATATTATAAAGTTAAAACTTCAAACAGTGTTCTGCATCCATCTTATACGTTGATATTTTGTACTAGAACTCTTTTTAAGAAGTACTGCTCTGTGCTTTTTACTAGATACTATGAAAACCCGAGAAACCCGAAAAAACCGAAAAACCCGAAAAAACCCGAAAAACCCGAGAAAAATTGATATCAAAAAACCCGACTTTTATTGGTTTGGTTTGGTTTATAGATTTAATAACCCGACACAAATGGTTTGGTTTGGTTTATAAAAAATCCGAACCAACCCGGTCCATGTACACCCCTAGCAACAGGGCCTGAAAAAGAAGTGGATGGCGGAAATTTTAACAAGGGGATTCAATATATAAGAGTTTCAAGTTTGAAGTATTAATAGTAAACAAGACTTTTGAATCTCGTTGGTCTTAAACGGAAGGTATCAAAATGCCTTTTAATTTTTTGTACTCTTAAACATGTCAAAGCATAATTAGAATTTATAAGTTGCCAAAAAAATAAAGAAATATTCTTTTTTAAACGAATTAAAAAGAAAAAGTATATAGGACAAACAAATTGAATATCTTTTTGTCACTATATTAGAAGGTTCCATCCCTCCCCAAAAAGAAAGTATAACAATTAATCCTTATTTAGTTCGTTTAAGAAATAACATATTTATGAATGTTATGACATGTTGTAGATGGTCACAAGTTTTTTATTTCTTTCTGAAACTCTAAGTCAAACTATTTCATACAAATTGAAACAAAAGATTATGCACATACCTGGAAAAGATCCGTTAATGGATTTGATTGACAAAATATCCTGTGCGATTTCACCACTTGTTAAGATTTCAACCCGTGGATTTTCAATTGTGTTATAGCATGCATCTTTGTTACATCCTGGACTACGTTGTACTAATCCCACAAGACAATCTCCACATTGAGTGGTGCTAGCAAGTTTGCATTGACTTGATTTGCAACGAGCTGTCTTTTAGCTTGAACTATTGTACCCTTTTTCACAATCCACCCATACACTATCACCAGCAAGATGGATTGAGAGTTTAAGGGGAACCAAAGGTGTTCTTTGTTGAATTTCAGTTATGTGTTGTAGGCTCATTGCATCTTTTTTTTACTGCAAGAAATAGTGTTTTAGGATGGAAAGTGGTTTTAGCTAGGGAATTAGTGGATATTGTTATGAGAAGAAAGCAATAAAATGGAAAAACATAGTAGGACAATGCCATAATATGAAAAAGCAAAAATGATTTTTCTGTGAAATCTTGGATTCAATAGGCATGTATTTATATTTATAATGTAATAATAACTAGAGGAGTGGTTCCACTTTACTTTTTTATATTTTTTTTGTTATCGTAATGATGAATTCAGCCATAGATGATGACTGCACATGTCTTTATATATTTTAAAGGGTTGAGTGCACATGTCATAATTATATACATGAATTCTCTCTGCATAGACAAGTTCCACTTTCATTCATGCCTATATATTTCGACTAGTTCCTTTCTTCTTTATCATCCAATTCACAAAAATAATACTTTAAATATAAGAGATCCAATCACACTTCACATGGAGGATTTTTCTTCTTAAAATAGTCTTCGAAATTGCAACTCCTCTGATTGAAATTTTTCTTGGAAGCTGTTCTCTTTTGAAGATCTGCTACACCTAGCTGGATCCCATTTTTCAAAAACAATATTACTTTATATATTTCCACGTTTCACAATTAGTTAGATGCACCGACGAGTTTTATATTTCAACGAGTTTAAATTTTCTGCATGGTTTGTGTGTGAAATTCTTTACATCACCGGGTAACTTTTAAATTAAGATTTAGGAGAAGATATTAAAAAAACATAGAGTCTTATCTATACTCTAATCAAATTTATTACTGAGTAATATTTTTTTTTTGCGTAAATCAAATTTGTGTCCTTTAATATCGTTAATCAAATTTTTAAGTTTTTATTTTCTTAACAATAAGATTATCACTATCAGTGAAGTAATCATTATATGCCTTAGATATTATGAATAGTTCTTCAATGCTTCACCTATAGTTGATCTTGAAGAGTTTTTTTTTTTTGTTTCAAGGATTCACTAGTACACATTATGTTTATTCTTTTCGTGATTGCAATATACACAATTTCAAAAAAAGTAATAATCTTGTTTACTTGAGAAGCATGTGTAACTATAAATATTATATATAAAAATTTACATTAATATTTCAAAGTGTATTAAGTGCTTGCATTAAAGAGATCAAATGAATACAAATTAAAAAGAAAAGTTAAAGAAATAAAACATGAAAAGAAGGTTTGAAGGAAAGAGAAAGTAACTGTAGTACTTAATTTTAGGAAGAAAAAAAATTTGGAACGAATTTGTAACCTGCAATAGCAGGTAAATTTATCTGATAATATAAAGAATTTTATATGTCAACAGTGTATATAGTTTAAACTCTATTTTAATTCAGTATTTAAGTTACGTAAATTGAGATTTGAGAGTACAGATTATTTGACATTATCCATATATTTTATAATGTAGTTAAAAGTTGTCTTATTACTAGGCCAGTCTTGTATTTGGCTTGACAATAGTATAAAATATCGTGTCGGTCGTTTCATATAGTCTTTGTCTTTTGGTATTGTAATTATTACTTTTGATATCTTGTATAGTCAGTTGTTTGTTGTATTTCGATTATCGCACAATTTTGTTCGTTTGCCGTGTTAGTTGATATATTTTCTACACTATTTTTTTGTACTTAAATTTGGTGCATTCGAGCCGAGGATTTTTTAGAAACAACATATCTACCTCCACGAGATAGTGATAAAATCTGCGTACACTATACCCCTCCCCAGATCTTACTTTTGAGATTTTACTTGGTATATTGTTATTGCATATATTTTACACTGTAACTTTTATAGCTAGCATATACTCCTATTTTCAAATTAAATATCGATTTAAACTCGAATTTCTCTTGTGTAACATCCCGTACCATTCTAACTTAGATTTTTCATGGAAATAAGAGAAAATTTATGAAAAATGGATCTGGGGGAGCAAGCCCGCGTCGCGGACTTGGACCAATATTTTCGTTCAGATAAAATTTTTGAGACAGTAGAGTATGCGATGTCTTCGCATCGCGGAGAAGAAATGTTTCAAAAAATCACAGCTAAGGAACAAGTGTTCATCAGGGATCTAGGTGTGGATTTTCGCCCATCGACTGTTTTAATGAGGAGCATTTTGGTCTTTTCCCACATTTCTCCAACTTAACCCACGACGCTTTGAGACCAAAATTTGTCCCTTATCAGTATCCTAGGGGTATTTCATTTTATTAAACACTTCAAATAATTGAGAGCAAGGATTGGAAAGGAGAAAAAGAGCTAGGGTCCAAACATTCAACATCCATTTTTTGAGTTCGATTGTTCTTCTATTTTCAGGAATGTAAGGCGAATGGATTGAGTTCGTCCATGTGCCCTACATCTTCATTGAGTCGAGATGAGTGAGTTTTGAGGTTTCATGAATTGAGTTTTTGAGTTATCTATAATTTCTATTGAGTTTTTTTTTATATAAATTCATATATATTGATGATGTCTTTAAGTTGAGTATTTGAGGTATACATTCATGTCTTCATTCACATGAACCCATTGAGATTTCATTTTTATTTTATGCATTGATGAAATTTTTAAACATGATTTGTGAACGTTTTTGAATGAGAATAAGTTGAGTTTTGAGGAGTCTCATACCTACCATTTTGAGCATGAAAGAGTTGAGAATTAATACATGTTCTTTTAAAACATATATTTGAGAATAGGTTGAGTTTGAGAAGTTCTTAAAGTTTTATTATTTTGAACATGAGTATTTTGAGTATAAATAATTGTTGAGATAGAGTTTTGAGAAGGTATAAATGAGTTTTAAATGAAAGATTTGATTATTGAGATGAGATTGAGTTTGAGCTTGATAAGAGTCCAATGAGACTAGATGAGATGATTTGATTAAATTGATCTGATCGAGCATATGAGCGTATTGAGTTTCTGGGAGTAGTATTGAGCACCAATTTGGGTAAGAATAAATAACAACTCAAACCCCATAAATTACGTAGCCAGCGTAGGATAGAGGTTATGTCTCTATAGTCACAAAAAGAGGACTTCGATTGATTGTGAATCCAATGAAGTTGATTGTCCCCTACTCTGGCAAAGTATTGAACGGCTGCGACAACGACAGTGCAAAGTGTCGTATCACCACTAGCTCATAAGTGATGGTTGTCAGTTAGAGAAACTCCTTAAAATTGAATGGTTTGATTTGGTTAAGATTGTATATTATTGAGTTTATTTTCAAAGCACTGTTTATTTTTAAACTGCATACTTATTGAGTTGAGTCGACTTCATAGTTGAGTTCTTTGAGTTGAGTTGTATGATGTTGAGTATGGTTGATCGTATTTCCTTCCAGCTATTTTATATACTCGTACATTTTATGTACTGGTGCCATTTGGCCTGCATCGTTTTATAATGCAGATATTAGTGCTAGAGATCATCAACAGACGCTCCGTTGAAGATCCATTTCCTTCCTGATAGTGGTGAGACCTCCTTGCTTTCGGTGGAATCATATTTATTTCATTCATTGCTTAGGATTGCTTAGGAGTAGTTCCTTTTGAGGTATCCATGGACTTGTCTCGGCACCTTCTTGATAGTTGATAGAGGCTTCATAGACATAGACTGAGTAGATTAGAGTTGATATCCTTTTTGAGTCTGTTTTTAAGAAAACTATTACTTATGAGATTGAGTTGACTTTTAAGATTTCTTATTTAAAATTATTCCTTCATTCAGTATTGATTTGTTAGCTATCACGCCCTGTGAGGGTACCCTAGACGTAACCAATACTTAGAAGCCATTGCTAGCTCCCATGCGAACTACTTGGCCCGATCACACATTCACTCATTCACCGGAGACTTAGTTTAAGAAAAATAAATTTTAGTAGGCTAACTCAATCAACAATCCCAATCATTCTTATCGGAAACATAGTTTGAAAGAAAATTAATCAAGAGTTAAAGACATCAAAATAAATCCATCAATATCTAGTCTATGAAGCCTCTATCTCTACTATCTAAATGGTGATAATGACAGGTTCATGGCTATCTCAAAAAAAGTACTCATAAGTAATGAAAAGAATGAATATGATCCATCCGAAAGCAAGGAGGTCTCACCACTATCAGGAAAGAAGTAGATCTTCAACGAAGCGCCTGTTGATGATCTCTAATACTTGCCCCTACATCATAAAATGATGCAGACCCAAATGGACGTTAGTAAATGGAATGTACAAGTATGTAATATGGCAGAATGAAACAACAATACATCAAAGGTACTCAAGATCGAATGAAACTCACCCAACTCAATATGGTATGCAAGTATAAAATATAACAATGCTTTAAGAATGACTCAGTAATATGAAACTTGTTCAAAACATGTCATATACTTTCATGCACAATCTAGGAGTCTCTCTTAACCGACAACAATCCCACCACCTATAAGTAGGTGATGTACAAAGAAATAACGTCGTTGCCACGTCCGTCCAATACTTGCCGAGGTAAAGGACGAATCCACCAATCTTGAATCCTTAATCAATCAAGTCCTATCTTGTCAGGACAATAAAAAAGGAAACATCCGACTTTAATGATTCAATCCTCTCCTACGTACGCTGGCTACGTAGTTATTGAGTTTTATTCTCACTTAATTTGGTGCTCGATATTACTCTCAAAACTCAATATGCTCATGCAACTTAAATCAATCAGTTCAATCAAAACTTTCGACTACTCTCATTGGACTCTCGTCAAAATTCAATCTCATTTCAATCATGATGCTCTTTCAAATTAATTCAATCCAATTCACTCATTTAAATTAAATATTCAACTCTTTTAAGTCTCTTGAAACATACAATCTCGACTCAAAATAATGTATAGTAAAATCAGGATCAAAAAAATTAAAATCTTAAAGACTCTTTCAGTTCAATTCGGGCTCGACTCATGCTCAAATCATCAAGTTTTTTCAGAAAATATATTTTCAAAAAAAAAAACTTTCTAAGACTCCTCAGACTCAACCCATGTGAAATCTCAAACTCTTATAAAATCAATGCTCAAAATCAAATATAATCCTTAATTAGGGTTCATGTGAATGAAGACATGAACATGCATCCAAATAAAATACTCAACCCATGAAAAACATCAATACATATTTAAATAAGTACAAGAAACTCAATAAGACAATAGATAACTCAAGAATTCAATTCAAGGAACTCGAAAACTCCACCTCAACTCAACTCAAATCAATAAAGATGAAGCGGTACGTGGACGAACCCAGTCCAATGTTGTGTTAGAATTATATACCTAAAAGAATTAGATTCTTGAAAAACTTTGGAGAACTTGACGAATGCTCTTGGAACCCTAGCTTTTTCTCTTCTTGAAATAACTTAAAAGTGTGAATTTTGATTTGTCTGAGGGTTTTGAATGAATGAGGAGGTTATAAGACTATAAAATAGACCTAAAAAAGTTAATTGAGGGTAAAAGTTCACAAATATTTTTCTTAGAACGTAAGAAAACCATAAAAATTTAAAAAATGACCTTTTAATGAATCCCATCTGCCATATCGGCGAGCTAGAGGTCTCCTTGCCGATCTATTCAGCAAATCTCCAAAAAAGTGCTTTAGATCGCCTAAAATAATAGTTTATGAAGGTTTTCAGGTCCATTCGGCGATCTAAGTCAGGGTTTCACCGAACTATTCGGAGAGTCACCAAATTAGCTAGTGAGGTCGCCGAATTTTCCTATTCGGACATGATTCAGTAAAACGATCATAACTTTCTACTCCGAACTCCAAATAGGACAAGTTGGAGGAGTTGGAAAGAGGACATATAGATCTTTAATTTGATAGGTCATTGGCTACCTAACTCTTAATATTTTCAGAGATATAGTCATTTGAATTTAATCATCATATGAACTCAATTGGTAAAAGATCTTTGAACTCGACTTCATACTAGAGGTTTCTTATGACCCTAATTCACCTCTAATACACCCTGAATACTTAGGAATTTATTCTAAAATATATATACAATTAGAAGCCATCGGGCTCGGGTCTTAGCTTAAAATTTTTTGGGGTATAACATTAGCCCACTTGAGTGTCTTTCTTAAGTTACTTTAAGTCTTCCACTAAGTGATTGAATAAATGATCGGACCAAATGGTTCGTTTGGGTTCAACAGTGATCTCCAAGTGCTAGCTACGCCTAGGTTACCCTCTTTGGGCGTGACAAATTTAGTATCAAAGCATAAAGTTCAAGAGTCTTAAAGTGTCTATAAAGCCGTGTCTAGTAGAGTCTTGCTTATGGGCGTGTCGTGCACCACACTTATAATTAGGAGTCTATAGGACATTAGAAATTGTCTCAATTCTTTCATATTCTAAGTTCGTGCGATAGAATTTAAGTCTATAAAAACTCCTTTCTAATTTGTGCATTTAAACATTGCAGATCATGCCTTCTACATGTACCACCAGCTAGAGGAACGTAGGAAATATCAAGGTTCTGCAGTCTTAGATACCCCTACCCTTTGGGTGAGAGCTAGGGGTTGAATTGCCCGGTCTACTGAGGTACCTCAAATGCCTACTACTTAGACCACTTCTACTTCAGAGAAAGACTTTAGAGGAGCTATTTCCATGCTTACTCAGTTGGTAGCTGCCTAGAGTGGTAGCCAGAGTTCACCAGCTCCTAGCTCTGGCTCTCAAGATTCTGAAGGCGATGTATGCATTGAAATTGAGGGAGTTGAATTGGTTTCATATCAGCTAAAAGATGTGGCGAATGTTTGGTAAAACTAATAGAAAGAGAGTCACGGAGAGGATGTTGAGCTTGCTGTTTGGTATGAGTTTAAGGGTGTATGCATTGATCATTTTTTTCCAGAGAATTGAGGAAAGCTAAAGTTGAAGAGTTTGTGAATCTAAATCAAGAGGGGATGACAATGAAGGAGTATAGTTTTAAGTTCATTCAGCTATCTAGATATGCTCTGATGGTTCCATATGTGAGATCTAAGAAGAGGAAGTTTGTCTTTGGGTTGGAAAAACATGTGAAGAATGAGTGCAAGGCATTATTGTTGATATCTGACATGGATGTTTCCAGACATATGGTGTATATACAACAGGTATAGGATGATAAAAAGAGAGATAAAGAAGAGCATTTGAGTAAGAAGGCCAAAATCAGTTGGGCATGAGAATGATCAGAAATAAGGTAAGGGCAACATGTCCTTCTTCCAAAAGAGGTCTTATGGCTATGCTCCATCATCAGCAAGTGCACCTGTACCCAACTATAGGTATTATCAAATATCCCAGAGTCACCAGAATTTCAGAGATTAGGGTTCCCAATTCTAAGGAAGTATGGCTCAAGATTTGAAAAGGAAGCCGCCTTGTGGCAAGTATGGTAAGTTCCATTTGAGAGAGTGCAGAGAGGGTGCCAATGGTTGCTATAAATATGGTAAGATGAGTCATTTTCAGAGAGTGTGTCTGATATGGGAAGACAGAGCCCAATATTCTACTACGGCACCACCAAGTTGAGATAATTAGAAAGGTACTACTTCAGGTACAGACAGAGGTTCAAACCGTTTATATATTATGGCTAGTCGCCAAGATTAGGAGAACTCTCTAGATGTCTTCATTGGTATGCTTCGAGTCTTTTCTTTTGATATTTATGCCTTGCTTGATCCGGGTGCCACTTTGTCTTTTGTGACCCCATATGTGATAATAAGTTTGAGATTATTCCTGAGCATTTTCTTGAGCCTTTTAGTGTTTCTACTCCTATTGGTGAGTCTACTCTAGATGAGAGGGTCTATAGAGATTGTATCATGTCCATCAATAGAAGAGATACCATAACTGACTTAGTTGAGTTAGACATGGTTGATTTTGATGTTATTCTTGGCATGAACTGCTTTATGGCTGTTATACCTCAGTTGATTGTAGAACTCGAATTGTCAGGTTTCAGTTTTTGAATGAACCTGTCATAGAGTGGAAGGGTAGTCCAGTAATGCCTAAGGGTATGTTTATTTCATACCTTAGGGACAGAAAGTTAATCTCCTAAGATTCTATCTACCTCATAGTTTCAGTTAGAGATGATAGTGTGGAGGATCTATCCCTTGAGTCCATTCCCATTGTTAATGAGTTTCTTGAAGTCTTTCTTGATGATTTGCATGGAGTCCCTCCTAATAGGGAGATCAACTTGGTATTGATATTCGTCCTGATACATAACCTATCATCATATAGAATGGCTCCTACTGAGTTGAAAGAGTAGTTGAAAGATCTCTTAGATAAGGGATTCATTAGGCCGAGTGTCTCACCCTAGACGCTCCTGTCCTTTTCATGCGAAAGAAAAATGGTTCCCTCTGAATATGTATTGACTATCGTCAGTTGAACAAGGTCACCATTAAGAATAAGTATCATCTTTCAAGAATAGATGATTTGTTTGACAAACTTCAGGCTGCCACTTGTTTCTCAAATATAGATCCCAGATCAGGATATCATCAGTTGAAAGTGAGAGAATGTGACATCTCAAAGATGGCTTTCCGAACCCGATATGGTCACTTCGAGTTTCTTATTATGTTCTTTGTTTTGACTAATGCTCCTACAATATTTATGGATTTGATGAATTGATTTTTCAAATAGTATTTGGACATGTTTATGATTGTGTTTATCGATGATATATTGGTCTACTCCAGAAATGAAGAGGAGTATGCCAATCATCTTAGAATTATTCTTTAGACTCTCAAAAATAGGGAGTCGTATGTTAAGTTTTCTGTCACGCCCTGATCCTATACCCTGAACGTGACTAACATTCGAAAACCATTATTGGTCCCAAATGAACCATTTGACCTGGCTAACTCACTCAGCTAAAGACTCAAACTCCACAAGTAGTAACATCAAATGGAAAATCACATGCTTCATCATCAAACTCTTAAATAGGTTAATTGCTTATTTAAAATGTAAGTCAAATATCATTACTTAAATATTGAACATCATAGTTTTTAAAACAAACTTTGAAAAGACTCAAGGGGACTCCAGTCTAGTCAATCTATGAAGCCTTTACTAACTACTGTGAAAGTGTCAAGATAAGCCCATGGCTACCACAATAAGGAATAAAATGACATAAAGCTATAAATAAAGGAGTTCCTCTGGATTTAAAGAGGTCTCACCATAGCTTTGGAAGACAAATCCTCAATGGTGCATATGTTGATGATCTCTATCACCTATATCTACTTCATAAAATAATGCAGGTCAAATGACGTCAGTACATGAAATGTTCGAGTATGTAAAATGGAGAAAGAAAATTTACATCAAGGTACTCAACTTTGGAAACAAATCAACTCAATAAAGCATGCAATGAAGTAAAACAGTGCTTTAAAAGACATGCAACAGTAAATGCAACTTAGTATGATAAAATATAGTACTTTTACTTTATTAGGGAGTTTCTATAACCGAAAACCATCACTTATAAGCTAGTGAAGATACAATGATGCAATGTCGTTGCCACATCCATCCAATACTTTGTCAGGGTAAAAGATATCACATCTATGGATCCACATCAAAAGTCCTCTTATTTAGGACAAGTGAGGAGTCATCCGAATCAATGGTACGATCCTATTGTACGCTGGCTACGTAGTTTATGGGGTTTGAGTTGCCTCTAGTCTTACCCAAATCGGTGCTTAATACTACTCCCATAATATCATTATGCTCATATATGTATATATACGCCAAGTGAATGAAATACTCAAAATACATCTCATCTAGTCTTATTGGAATTTTCATCAATTTACATCGTGTTTTCTCATCATCATTATCCCTTCTCTTAATTATAGGCAATATTCATCTCAATCATGCTTTCAAAACATGCATCAACTACTAATGTGATATCTCAACATTATATCAACTCATAATTATCTCGTTAAAATAGTCATGATTTCCACTCAATGAATGTATGAGAAAAACAAAATTGGCAACTCAATTCAACATCAAAATAGATGTTTAAAACTAAACTCAAGAAACCCATCAAGGTATATTTGAATATACACAAGAACACAATGGAATTTATATAGATAACTCAAGAATTCACATCATCGGAATTAAAAACTCAATCTTGAAACTCAACTTGACTATATAGAGAAGTAAACCACGGTGACAAACTTAGTCCAACGTTATGATAACCTTACATACCTGGAATGAAGATTTCTTAAGCGAAAATTGAAGATTAGGCTTGAAATCCTTGAACCCTAGATTCTCCTCTTCTCTTTGGTTCTTTCTCTCAAGAGTTTTGGGTGTTTAATGAGGGGAAGACCCTTTTGGGTACTAACATTGGATGGATTTTAGTCCCAAAATATAGTGGGTTAAGTTGGCAAAAGGTGGGGAGAAGACCTAAACGCCCTTCATTAAAACAGATGTTGGCAAAAATCACCACCTAGGTCCGTTGCACGGACCTGGTCCCCAATTTTATTTTTGTAAAATTTAATATTCGCGACGCGGATACATCGCACACTCTACTATCTCAAAATTTTACTAGGACCAAAATAGTGCTCAAGTAGGCGACGCAAAATTGCTTCCAAGATCTATTTTTTGCAAATTTTCTCTTGGTTCACGGAATAATCTATGTTAGAATGATATGGGGTGCTAAAATATCTCTCCCTTAGGATCATTCTTCCTCGAATAATTGCCTAGTCAAGGGTTTACATCAAGGACGGATATAATGCAAGAATTTCAAACATCAAACTCAAGGATAACTCGCTCAATTTCATTAAATTCAAGAATGTACTATCTGTAGACACATAAATTTCATTGGATTTAATTCATATCAAATTTGGATTAAATTCATATTTATTTGGATTGAATAATTAATTTGGGCTTCACAAATGAATAAGTCCATTTTATTAATTCAAGTCCAAAGTCCATTTCATCTTGAGATCCAAACTCATGCCATGTGTTAAGATGACTGGGAATTCTAGTCAAGTTAAAGACCAACAAGAGGATGCCACGTGTTCAAATGATGTGGTGATCCTGGTCAAATTCCAACAACCAACCAAAAAGCAATTTTATCATATAGTATTTATGATAAGCTTGAAGACTTACAGGAACCAATCAGAAGAAGGCAAAAGAGACCATCCATAATTGGACTGCCTTCCTCTTACAACTATAAATAGGAGGGTTACATAATTTTCTGAAGACATTCGGCAAGCATTGGAGAAAAGCTACAACGCCAAGTACATAGTTCTTCGAAGGAGTGGTCAACGGAGTTTTTTCCGGAGATCGACTTGAAATGATGAAGTTATGCCCAATATTTCTCGAGATCAAACATATCTCAAGAAAGTCTATATCATCCTACATTTGAGAAATACACTACTGCCGGCCCTCGAATTAAGAAAACATATTAGGAGAGAAGAATTAAGAGAACAACATAATTGTACTCACAAAGATTCATCAATAAAATGATTTTTTCTTTTATTTATTTTGGTGGTAGTTAATTTTCAACACTACGAAAATTTATTGCAAACAAATTTGGCACGCCTAGTGGGACCAATTCTGCTCTTCATCTCTTCCTCCTGCAAATCTAAGAACTACAAATTCAACTACTTCATTGAACTGCAAAGAAATCAATGATGCCTCATATAGAACAGATCTTACTCTCAATGGAGTCATTTCGATATGACCTAGGAACTTATAGAATATCGAACTTGGATAATCAGTAGAAGAATGATTGGCTATGCAAGGCAAATCTCAAATCTAGCAACATGAATAAATCAGAGTTCTATATTTCTTTGGAGAAAGGAAGATCTCATACTATGGCTTCTGGTGGCTAAATCCATTTCTTCCCATCAGATGGAATCTCTCAAACTAGCTTCAACTATGAGAATTTCGTAGATTCGACAGATTCATTTACCTCAACAAAGGTCAATATCATGATGACTTATGTAGTCAACGTCGACGAATAACTTGTTGTTATGATACAAACTATTGAGGCATTAAAGAAATCTATTAAAGATAAAGATCTTCAAATCGCCCAACTTATGAGCAAATTAGATCTCTATTTGCCCTGGAGAATCAAGTCACAGCCTAGCACCATAAGAAAAATTTGATATCGAATCTCCCACCAAGTTAGTTGAATCTCAATGTGCAAAAAAATCTGCTTCTGTGGCTACTCTAACAATTCAACAACTACAAGATATGATTGCAAACACCATCAAAGCTCAATACGGTGGTCCATCACAAAGTTCTTTAGGATATTCAAAGCCGTATTCTAAGCAAATTGAAGGTTTACCAATGCCAATTGGATAGCAACCACCAAAGTTGCAATAATTTGATGAGAAGGGAAATCCGTACAACACATTGCACATTTCGTCGAGACTTTAGTAGTGCTGGTACACATGGTGATCTTCTTGTCAAGCAGTTTGTGTGTTCCTCGAAAGGTAACGCCTTTGATTGGTACATGTACTTAGAGCCTCAATCAATTGACTGTTGGGAGCAACTTCAAAGTATATTCCTTAATCGCTTTTACAACACTCATCGTACAGTGAGCATGATGGAGTTGACAAACACAAAATAAAGTAAGGATGAGCCCGTAGTAAATTACATCAATTGTTGGGGAATGTTGAGCTTAGATTGCAAGGATCAACTTTTTGAAACTTTCTGTCACGACCCAAGCCTAGGGCCTAGACGTGACATGGCGAATGAGGAACCCGAAAGTACCTCAAACAAGCCTCTTAGCATTCTTTTAGCCTTTCATAGGTAATAATGATAAATAGACAAGCGGAAATCATAATAATAAATCTTCAACTTACATATGTCCAACAATACCTCTAACTATTAGATTTAATGGGGCTAAGACAAGTTCCTAGCTCACCCTCAATCATAATAGAAGAAATGCCATAATAAAATATCTTAACATATCATAAGCTAGAAAGACAAAGGAATATTGTTCCCGGAACATGGGAACTCACCAAAAGTAGTCTTCAATGGAATATCAACTAGCCACGTGGAGGAGAACGAGGAGGAGCAGCGATCCCTACATGGTGATATCATGTAGGCAAAAGAGTATGCGTTAGTACTTTGAATGTACTAAGTATGTAAGGATGCATGAACATTGAGAAAATATTATAACATTTATGTAATATGGAACATAATGTAATACATGCATAATAAATCATATGGATATCCTTTAAAACATTCATTTTGTGGGAAATTAACCATAACCGACATTTAAGACCATGCGAGCTATTACATGGAATCCAACATAACCCCCTACGTTGGCCGGGGAGACTACTTGCCAGGTAGAACTCCGTCAACTTCATTCATTTCTTTAACTTTAACTTTAAGGGCTATTTATGGATCCATTAGCCTAAGCCTACAAGGGCTCCTATGTTGGCACATAGTTAATGAGACAAGGGGTTGCTACTAGGATTCCCTTACCGAATCCCACCTCAATGCCTCATTCGGTGCTAAGTCAATCCCACGGAATAGTTTAATACTTCAAAATATTCATAGTATATAACTTGAGAATTCAAACATCATATTCGATAGAATAACTCATTAAAACATTTGATAATTCAAATATGCAAGAATTGTCCTTATTGCATAAAGAATTCATCATTCATATTATTTTATCATTCTTTCATTTCATAAGACTCCTTTTTTTATCATAGATATTTCTTTCATAAACATTTATTTGGAGTCAAAGCTTTCAAGTCAAACTTTATTAAAAATATAGTAAAACTAGGTGGGTTCAAATCACTTCAACTTGCAAATATGTATGTAATTAAATATACATAAATACTTTAAAAATCATTAATTAAAAATCATGCTTTAAACAACCCACCATAAATTTCAAGAACCTTTAAATAGATAAATAGAGGAATTACTTGCAAACTATAAATTCATATATATAAAATTACGTTGTATCAAAATAGAGCAATAATCATTAGTTTAACCATGATTCATACTATTAAGTAAAAATAAGAATTAACATAAGAAAATATTACTTAAAATCAAGATATTTAATTGAAAGAGTTTTTGGACTACATGGATGGAAGAATTCATGGATAAACACCACATAACTTAGAGTAAAGCTTAAAGAAAATAAATATAATTTATCATATAATCAAAATAATTTAGACATGAGAGTGGAAGGAATACTCTCATTGAAACCTTACATACCTGGAAACCGAAGCTTTAGTTGGTACCGGAAGACTTAATGAACACTCTTGAGTCCTAGCTTCTCTCCTTGCCGGAACGTTTTGTGTACTACCCGGAATATATGAATCACCGGAATAGTATTTCTTCACTACTAAGAACTAAAACTATATTTGAGAATGTGTATAGAGAGAAGATTTGCTTGAGAAAGCTTGATGAATAAAATGAGGAAATAAGGTGGGTATTTATAGGTGGGAAAGATGACCTAACAATAAATAAAATAATTATAAATAAAAATCTGAAAATTTAGTGGAATATATTGATGTCATGGATGATGTTAAATGGAGGACAATTTATGTCATGAGTGATGTCAAATGTATCTAGATCTTTCTATGGTAGGTGAAATGAGTTATCTTTGACAGAATACTCTTTTTGGGAGCTGCGTTTGAATAAGATAAATTCCTTATTAGGATTTGGTGTCTTCATAAGAATTGTAGATATGGAAGTCTAGTTTCATATCGTTCAAGAATCAACCAATTTGGATAAACCTACAGTGAGATATGATTTTTCTTCTATAAACACTCATTTCCGTAACAGCATCCTACCTTACAAAGATTAATTTATTTGACCTACTTAACCTCCGAATATTAAAATATGGTCTTCATGAAAGTTGTAGGTAATGATCTTGTGGTTACTCAGAAATTTGAATCACTCAATTTGGATATTTCTATGAAAAGTTATGACCAAAATACAGAGACTGTATCATGTTTAGGCAAAAATTGAAACATCGTATACAACGTTTTTAGGGGATATTACATTATCTCCCCCTTGGGAACATTCGTCCTCGAATGAGAAAAGACTTAGCTTGAGTAGAGTAGAGTATTAACAAACAACCTATCATTAATGCAACAGTGTAATTTAAAATATCATTTAAAAAAATATTTCATAATTTTGCAAGCATATGACAAGAAAAGTTGAGATGTAAAGATTTCAAGTAATTGAGCAAGGACAACTTAATACCTTAGGTTTGGGTAGAGGGGAAAAGATGAGGGTATCTCTTAATCATATCCGCTTCCGCTTCCCATGTTGCACTTTCTATTTGTTGATTCCTCCAAAGGACTTTAACAGATGCAATTTCTTTGTTCCTCAATCTCTTAACTTGCCGATCCAAAATTTCCACAGGAACTTCTTCATAGGTCAAGTTTTCTTCAATATTCACTACTGCCATAGGTACAATGGAACTAGAATCACCCACATGTTTTTTCAACATAGACACGTGAAACACCGGATGAACCATGGCCATTTCCAATGGTAATTCCAACTCATATGCAACCTTACCAACACGTCTCACAATTCTATAAGGCCCTACATATCTAGGGCTCAATTTCCCTTTCTTACCAAATCGAACCACACCTTTCATGGGTGAAACCTTCAGATACACCCAATCATCCACATTAAACTCAAGATCCCTTCTTCTAGTGTCAGAATAGGACTTTTGACGACTTTGAGCCGTCTTCAACCTCTCTCTAATGATCTTCACCTTCTCTAAAGCATCAAGTACCAAATCGGGGCCCAACAAGGTCATCTCACCTACTTCGTACCAACCTACCGGTGATCTACATCGTCTCCCATACAAAGCCTCAAACGGTGCCATCTCAATACTTGAGTGGTAACTATTATTATAGGCAAACTCGATGAGAGGTAGATGATCATCCCAATTCCTTTTAAACTCCAACACACAAGCCCTTAACATATCCTCTAGTGTTTGAATCGTCCTTTCGGCTTGCCCATCCGTTTGAGGATGGAATGCTGTGCTCAACTTTACCTTAGTACCGAGACCTTTTTGAAATGATCTCCAGAAGTGAGAAGTGAATTGGGTACCACGATCCGAAATAATTGATAATGGCACACCATGCAACCTCACCAACTCCCGAATATACAACTTGGCATAGTCTTCGGCACTATAGGAAGTTTTAACCGGTAAGAAGTGAGCTGACTTAGTCATTCTATCAATAATTACCCAAATCGAGTCATGACGTTTCCGAGTATGGGGCAAACCCACTACAAAATCCATATTCACATTTTCCCATTTCCAAGTTGGGATTTCAATGTCTTGGGCTAGGCCACCCGGTCTTTGATGTTCGGCCTTCACTTGTTGACAATTTGTACATTCGGACACAAACCTTGCTATGTCCTTCTTCATGCCACCCCACCAATACAACTCCTTTAAGTCTCGGTACATTTTTGTTGAACCAGGATGAATGGAGTATCTAGAATTATGAGCCTCCATCAAGATCAAACTCCTTAGGCCATCAACATCTGGAACACATATCCGACCTTGGTAGTATAGAACCCCATCCCCCCCTTGGGAAAAGACTTCTATCTTCTTTTCCTTTACCAACTTCTTTAACTCGATAAACTTTGGGTCAAGATCTTGCTTTGATTTAACATCCACCACCAAAGAGGATTCAGAACTATTTTGAACAACCATACCCCCATCATTAGTACTACCCAACTTCACCCCTAATCTAGTCAATCGGTGAACATCTTTCACCAACTCCCTCTTCCTTTCATCCACATGGGCCACACTCCCCATAGATATTCTACTAAGTGCATCAGCAACCACATTGGCTTTACCCGGATGATAGTGCACACTCATGTCATAGTCCTTAAGGAGTTCTAGCCACCTCCTTTGCCTTAGATTAAGGTCCTTTTGGGTAAACACATATTGAAGACTCTTATGATCAGTATATACATCCACATGCACCCCATAGAGGTAATGCCTCCAAATCTTCAGAGCAAAAACAACAGCCGCCAATTCAAGGTCATGGGTAGGGTAGTTGCGCTCATGCACCTTTAATTGCCTAGAAGCATAGGCTATTACCTTGCCTTTTTGCATTAAGACACAACCTAAACCAATCTTTGAAGCATCACAATAAACTACAAATCCTTCTAATCCTTCTGGGAGAGTCAAAATAGGAGCAGAGGTAAGTCGATCTTTTAAGGTCTGGAAACTCTTCTCACACTCATCTGTCCATATGAATTTGGATTTCTTTTGGGTCAATTTTGTCATAGGAGATGAGATGGAAGAAAAGCCTTTGACGAACCGTCTATAGTACCCGGCTAAACCTAAGAAGCTCCTAATGTCTGAAGGAGATAATGGTCTAGGCCAATTTTTGACTGCCTCTATTTTCTTAGGATCAACCTTGATTCCATCACCGGACACTACGTGACCAAGAAATGCTACCTCCTTTAACCAAAATTCACACTTACTAAATTTTGCAAATAATTGTTTATCCCTCAATGTTTGAAGCACAACTCTCAAGTGATTTTTATGTTCTTCCTCACCCCGAGAGTAAATTAAAATATCATCAATGAAGACTACTACAAAGGTATCAAGGTAAGGTTTGAACACCCTATTCATCAAGTCCATAAACACCGCTGGTGCATTCGTCAACCCAAAACTCATCACCACAAACTCATAGTGACCATACCTTGTTCGGAAGGCTGTTTTGGGAATGTCACACTCCCTTAACCGTAGTTGGTGGTAGCCGGACCGAAGGTCGATCTTGGAGAAGTGACTTGCCCCTTGTAATTGATCAAACAAGTCATCTATTCTAGGGAGTGGGTACTTGTTCTTAATGGTCATCTTATTTAATTGCCGATAGTCTATGCACATTCGAAGTGACCCATCCTTCTTTCTTACAAATAGAACGGGAGCACCCCATGGCGAAATACTTGGTCTTATGAACCCCTTCTCTAACAAGTCCTTTAATTGTTCCTTCAGCTCTTTCAATTCTGCTGGGGCCATGCGGTAAGGAGGAATAGAGATAGGTTGGGTATCGGGGAGGATATCAATACCAAAATCAACTTCCCTTTCGGGAGGAATACCGGGAAGGTCATCAGGAAAGACATCGGGGAATTCATTGACTATAGGAACTGACTCAAGAGAAGGACTTTTGGAGTCGACATCCCTAACCCTCACAATATGGTAAATACATCCCTTAGAAATCATTTTGCGAGCCTTAAGATAAGAAATAAACTGACCCTTAACCACCGAATCACGACCCTGCCATTCAATAACAGGCTCATTTGGAAATTGGAACTTGACTCGACGATTCCTACAATCTATGGAAGCATAAGATGCATGTAACCAATCCATCCCAAGAATGACATCGAAATCTACCATATCTAGCTCAATGAGATCACAAGGAATAACTTTATGCAAGATAGACACAAGGCAATCCCTATAGACCTTTCTAGCAATAACTGACTCACCAACGGGGGTAGACACCAAATAGGGCTCTAATAACATTTCAGGTAAAACATCAAATCTATTAGCAAGGAATGGAGTAACAAAAGATAAATTTGCACCCGGATCTAATAGTGCATACACATCAAAAGAAAAGACCTTTAACATACCGGTAATGACATTGGGTGCATCCTCAACCTCTTGTCTCCCATGCAAGGCATAAAAGCGGTTGGTGCGTTGGACACCTCCTTGGACTTGTTGACCATGAGCAATTTGGCCTTGAGTCCTACCACCACCATCTGTACAATCCTTAGCATGGTGGCCCAGCTTGCCACACTTAAAGCATGCATTGGAACCAGCTAAGCATTCCCCTTTGTGAGTCCTTCCACACTTCTTGCAAGCAGGGAAAGTTTGAGTAGCAACATTCTCTCTTGGAATCATTGGTTTACCACTCTTGTCCTTGTTGAACCTTGGAGGAGGAGTATTGGTGGAACCTTGTCCCACAAATCGTTGCCCACCATGACCTTTGCCATTGTTACCATAATCGGACCTTTGAGGGTTAAACCCTCCACCATCCACTCTAGCCTTTTTGAACCCCCTTGATCTCTCTCTAAGCTTCTCTTCTTCAATTTGTTCTGCGTAAGTCATTAACCGAGAGATATCCATCTCCTTGATCAACATGGCCGTTTTGCACTCCTTGGACACCAAGCTTGAGACACCGGAAATAAACTTGCTCATCCTAGCTCTTGGGTCGGAAACCATAAAAGGAGCATACTTTGACAACTTAGTGAATTTGAGAGCATACTCCCTCACGCTCATACTCCCTTGACGGAGGTTGATGAACTCTTGGATTTTGGCCTCCCTTAGCTCTAATGGGAAGAAGCGGTCTAGGAAGGCACCTTTGAACTCTTCCCATCCTATCGACCCTATTTCTTCATCCCTCTCAACAATCCATTGTTCGTACCATACTCGAGCCACACCTTTGAGTTGATAGGCCACTAGCTCGGCCTTCTCATTTGGTGGCACACCCATGATAGCCACAATCCGGTACACCTCATTAATGAACTCCATAGGGTCCTCATCTAGTTTAGAACCATCGAACTCGGGTGGATTCATCCTTTGGAAATCCCGAATCCTAGAGGCTGGATTTTGCATTTGGGGAGAAGGAACACCTAGATTCCCTTGGTTAGCTACGACTTGAGCTAACAAAGTAATAACACTGCGAAACTCAGCATGGGTTACCCCGTCCTCATGATGTTGGGCATTAGGAATCGGAGGAGTTTGGTCCTCATCGTCAACCCTTGCTCTTCGAGGTGGTCTTCCACGAGTCATTATCTAGAGAACACAAAATGGGTCGTTAGTTAAAGGAAAGCTTAGGACACTCTAAGGCACGACATGAATTTGAAAGAAGTGAAAATTTTCCTAAACGCCTCATAGTCTCTTATTCATAATTGTGGCGCGCTTCACAACCATGAACAAGAACCTATTCGACGCGGCATGTTGGACTTCCAAGGATCATTCAAAACCTCGGGCTCTGATACCAAGTTTGTCACGACCCAAGCCTAGGGCCTAGACGTGACATGGCGAATGAGGAACCCGAAAGTACCTCAAACAAGCCTCTTAGCATTCTTTTAGCCTTTCATAGGTAATAATGATAAATAGACAAGCGGAAATCATAATAATAAATCTTCAACTTACATATGTCCAACAATACCTCTAACTATTAGATTTAATGGGGCTAAGATAAGTTCCTAGCTCACCCTCAATCATAATAGAAGAAATGCCATAATAAAATATCTTAACATATCATAAGCTAGAAAGACAAAGGAATATTGTTCCCGGAACATGGGAACTCACCAAAAGTAGTCTTCAATGGAATATCAACTAGCCACGTGGAGGAGAACGAGGAGGAGCAGCGATCCCTACATGGTGATATCATGTAGGCAAAAGAGTATGCGTTAGTACTTTGAATGTACTAAGTATGTAAGGATGCATGAACATTGAGAAAATATTATAACATTTATGTAATATGGAACATAATGTAATACATGCATAATAAATCATATGGATATCCTTTAAAACATTCATTTTGTGGGAAATTAACCATAACCGACATTTAAGACCATGCGAGCTATTACATGGAATCCAACATAACCCCCTACGTTGGCCGGGGAGACTACTTGCCAGGTAGAACTCCGTCAACTTCATTCATTTCTTTAACTTTAACTTTAAGGGCTATTTATGGATCCATTAGCCTAAGCCTACAAGGGCTCCTATGTTGGCACATAGTTAATGAGACAAGGGGTTGCTACTAGGATTCCCTTACCGAATCCCACCTCAATGCCTCATTCGGTGCTAAGTCAATCCCACGGAATAGTTTAATACTTCAAAATATTCATAGTATATAACTTGAGAATTCAAACATCATATTCGATAGAATAACTCATTAAAACATTTGATAATTCAAATATGCAAGAATTGTCCTTATTGCATAAAGAATTCATCATTCATATTATTTTATCATTCTTTCATTTCATAAGACTCCTTTTTTTATCATAGATATTTCTTTCATAAACATTTATTTGGAGTCAAAGCTTTCAAGTCAAACTTTATTAAAAATATAGTAAAACTAGGTGGGTTCAAATCACTTCAACTTGCAAATATGTATGTAATTAAATATACATAAATACTTTAAAAATCATTAATTAAAAATCATGCTTTAAACAACCCACCATAAATTTCAAGAACCTTTAAATAGATAAATAGAGGAATTACTTGCAAACTATAAATTCATATATATAAAATTACGTTGTATCAAAATAGAGCAATAATCATTAGTTTAACCATGATTCATACTATTAAGTAAAAATAAGAATTAACATAAGAAAATATTACTTAAAATCAAGATATTTAATTGAAAGAGTTTTTGGACTACATGGATGGAAGAATTCATGGATAAACACCACATAACTTAGAGTAAAGCTTAAAGAAAATAAATATAATTTATCATATAATCAAAATAATTTAGACATGAGAGTGGAAGGAATACTCTCATTGAAACCTTACATACCTGGAAACCGAAGCTTTAGTTGGTACCGGAAGACTTAATGAACACTCTTGAGTCCTAGCTTCTCTCCTTGCCGGAACGTTTTGTGTACTACCCGGAATATATGAATCACCGGAATAGTATTTCTTCACTACTAAGAACTAAAACTATATTTGAGAATGTGTATAGAGAGAAGATTTGCTTGAGAAAGCTTGATGAATAAAATGAGGAAATAAGGTGGGTATTTATAGGTGGGAAAGATGACCTAACAATAAATAAAATAATTATAAATAAAAATCTGAAAATTTAGTGGAATATATTGATGTCATGGATGATGTTAAATGGAGGACAATTTATGTCATGAGTGATGTCAAATGTATCTAGATCTTTCTATGGTAGGTGAAATGAGTTATCTTTGACAGAATACTCTTTTTGGGAGCTGCGTTTGAATAAGATAAATTCCTTATTAGGATTTGGTGTCTTCATAAGAATTGTAGATATGGAAGTCTAGTTTCATATCGTTCAAGAATCAACCAATTTGGATAAACCTACAGTGAGATATGATTTTTCTTCTATAAACACTCATTTCCGTAACAGCATCCTACCTTACAAAGATTAATTTATTTGACCTACTTAACCTCCGAATATTAAAATATGGTCTTCATGAAAGTTGTAGGTAATGATCTTGTGGTTACTCAGAAATTTGAATCACTCAATTTGGATATTTCTATGAAAAGTTATGACCAAAATACAGAGACTGTATCATGTTTAGGCAAAAATTGAAACATCGTATACAACGTTTTTAGGGGATATTACATTATCTCCCCCTTGGGAACATTCGTCCTCGAATGAGAAAAGACTTAGCTTGAGTAGAGTAGAGTATTAACAAACAACCTATCATTAATGCAACAGTGTAATTTAAAATATCATTTAAAAAAATATTTCATAATTTTGCAAGCATATGACAAGAAAAGTTGAGATGTAAAGATTTCAAGTAATTGAGCAAGGACAACTTAATACCTTAGGTTTGGGTAGAGGGGAAAAGATGAGGGTATCTCTTAATCATATCCGCTTCCGCTTCCCATGTTGCACTTTCTATTTGTTGATTCCTCCAAAGGACTTTAACAGATGCAATTTCTTTGTTCCTCAATCTCTTAACTTGCCGATCCAAAATTTCCACAGGAACTTCTTCATAGGTCAAGTTTTCTTCAATATTCACTACTGCCATAGGTACAATGGAACTAGAATCACCCACATGTTTTTTCAACATAGACACGTGAAACACCGGATGAACCATGGCCATTTCCAATGGTAATTCCAACTCATATGCAACCTTACCAACACGTCTCACAATTCTATAAGGCCCTACATATCTAGGGCTCAATTTCCCTTTCTTACCAAATCGAACCACACCTTTCATGGGTGAAACCTTCAGATACACCCAATCATCCACATTAAACTCAAGATCCCTTCTTCTAGTGTCAGAATAGGACTTTTGACGACTTTGAGCCGTCTTCAACCTCTCTCTAATGATCTTCACCTTCTCTAAAGCATCAAGTACCAAATCGGGGCCCAACAAGGTCATCTCACCTACTTCGTACCAACCTACCGGTGATCTACATCGTCTCCCATACAAAGCCTCAAACGGTGCCATCTCAATACTTGAGTGGTAACTATTATTATAGGCAAACTCGATGAGAGGTAGATGATCATCCCAATTCCTTTTAAACTCCAACACACAAGCCCTTAACATATCCTCTAGTGTTTGAATCGTCCTTTCGGCTTGCCCATCCGTTTGAGGATGGAATGCTGTGCTCAACTTTACCTTAGTACCGAGACCTTTTTGAAATGATCTCCAGAAGTGAGAAGTGAATTGGGTACCACGATCCGAAATAATTGATAATGGCACACCATGCAACCTCACCAACTCCCGAATATACAACTTGGCATAGTCTTCGGCACTATAGGAAGTTTTAACCGGTAAGAAGTGAGCTGACTTAGTCATTCTATCAATAATTACCCAAATCGAGTCATGACGTTTCCGAGTATGGGGCAAACCCACTACAAAATCCATATTCACATTTTCCCATTTCCAAGTTGGGATTTCAATGTCTTGGGCTAGGCCACCCGGTCTTTGATGTTCGGCCTTCACTTGTTGACAATTTGTACATTCGGACACAAACCTTGCTATGTCCTTCTTCATGCCACCCCACCAATACAACTCCTTTAAGTCTCGGTACATTTTTGTTGAACCAGGATGAATGGAGTATCTAGAATTATGAGCCTCCATCAAGATCAAACTCCTTAGGCCATCAACATCTGGAACACATATCCGACCTTGGTAGTATAGAACCCCATCCCCCCCTTGGGAAAAGACTTCTATCTTCTTTTCCTTTACCAACTTCTTTAACTCGATAAACTTTGGGTCAAGATCTTGCTTTGATTTAACATCCACCACCAAAGAGGATTCAGAACTATTTTGAACAACCATACCCCCATCATTAGTACTACCCAACTTCACCCCTAATCTAGTCAATCGGTGAACATCTTTCACCAACTCCCTCTTCCTTTCATCCACATGGGCCACACTCCCCATAGATATTCTACTAAGTGCATCAGCAACCACATTGGCTTTACCCGGATGATAGTGCACACTCATGTCATAGTCCTTAAGGAGTTCTAGCCACCTCCTTTGCCTTAGATTAAGGTCCTTTTGGGTAAACACATATTGAAGACTCTTATGATCAGTATATACATCCACATGCACCCCATAGAGGTAATGCCTCCAAATCTTCAGAGCAAAAACAACAGCCGCCAATTCAAGGTCATGGGTAGGGTAGTTGCGCTCATGCACCTTTAATTGCCTAGAAGCATAGGCTATTACCTTGCCTTTTTGCATTAAGACACAACCTAAACCAATCTTTGAAGCATCACAATAAACTACAAATCCTTCTAATCCTTCTGGGAGAGTCAAAATAGGAGCAGAGGTAAGTCGATCTTTTAAGGTCTGGAAACTCTTCTCACACTCATCTGTCCATATGAATTTGGATTTCTTTTGGGTCAATTTTGTCATAGGAGATGAGATGGAAGAAAAGCCTTTGACGAACCGTCTATAGTACCCGGCTAAACCTAAGAAGCTCCTAATGTCTGAAGGAGATAATGGTCTAGGCCAATTTTTGACTGCCTCTATTTTCTTAGGATCAACCTTGATTCCATCACCGGACACTACGTGACCAAGAAATGCTACCTCCTTTAACCAAAATTCACACTTACTAAATTTTGCAAATAATTGTTTATCCCTCAATGTTTGAAGCACAACTCTCAAGTGATTTTTATGTTCTTCCTCACCCCGAGAGTAAATTAAAATATCATCAATGAAGACTACTACAAAGGTATCAAGGTAAGGTTTGAACACCCTATTCATCAAGTCCATAAACACCGCTGGTGCATTCGTCAACCCAAAACTCATCACCACAAACTCATAGTGACCATACCTTGTTCGGAAGGCTGTTTTGGGAATGTCACACTCCCTTAACCGTAGTTGGTGGTAGCCGGACCGAAGGTCGATCTTGGAGAAGTGACTTGCCCCTTGTAATTGATCAAACAAGTCATCTATTCTAGGGAGTGGGTACTTGTTCTTAATGGTCATCTTATTTAATTGCCGATAGTCTATGCACATTCGAAGTGACCCATCCTTCTTTCTTACAAATAGAACGGGAGCACCCCATGGCGAAATACTTGGTCTTATGAACCCCTTCTCTAACAAGTCCTTTAATTGTTCCTTCAGCTCTTTCAATTCTGCTGGGGCCATGCGGTAAGGAGGAATAGAGATAGGTTGGGTATCGGGGAGGATATCAATACCAAAATCAACTTCCCTTTCGGGAGGAATACCGGGAAGGTCATCAGGAAAGACATCGGGGAATTCATTGACTATAGGAACTGACTCAAGAGAAGGACTTTTGGAGTCGACATCCCTAACCCTCACAATATGGTAAATACATCCCTTAGAAATCATTTTGCGAGCCTTAAGATAAGAAATAAACTGACCCTTAACCACCGAATCACGACCCTGCCATTCAATAACAGGCTCATTTGGAAATTGGAACTTGACTCGACGATTCCTACAATCTATGGAAGCATAAGATGCATGTAACCAATCCATCCCAAGAATGACATCGAAATCTACCATATCTAGCTCAATGAGATCACAAGGAATAACTTTATGCAAGATAGACACAAGGCAATCCCTATAGACCTTTCTAGCAATAACTGACTCACCAACGGGGGTAGACACCAAATAGGGCTCTAATAACATTTCAGGTAAAACATCAAATCTATTAGCAAGGAATGGAGTAACAAAAGATAAATTTGCACCCGGATCTAATAGTGCATACACATCAAAAGAAAAGACCTTTAACATACCGGTAATGACATTGGGTGCATCCTCAACCTCTTGTCTCCCATGCAAGGCATAAAAGCGGTTGGTGCGTTGGACACCTCCTTGGACTTGTTGACCATGAGCAATTTGGCCTTGAGTCCTACCACCACCATCTGTACAATCCTTAGCATGGTGGCCCAGCTTGCCACACTTAAAGCATGCATTGGAACCAGCTAAGCATTCCCCTTTGTGAGTCCTTCCACACTTCTTGCAAGCAGGGAAAGTTTGAGTAGCAACATTCTCTCTTGGAATCATTGGTTTACCACTCTTGTCCTTGTTGAACCTTGGAGGAGGAGTATTGGTGGAACCTTGTCCCACAAATCGTTGCCCACCATGACCTTTGCCATTGTTACCATAATCGGACCTTTGAGGGTTAAACCCTCCACCATCCACTCTAGCCTTTTTGAACCCCCTTGATCTCTCTCTAAGCTTCTCTTCTTCAATTTGTTCTGCGTAAGTCATTAACCGAGAGATATCCATCTCCTTGATCAACATGGCCGTTTTGCACTCCTTGGACACCAAGCTTGAGACACCGGAAATAAACTTGCTCATCCTAGCTCTTGGGTCGGAAACCATAAAAGGAGCATACTTTGACAACTTAGTGAATTTGAGAGCATACTCCCTCACGCTCATACTCCCTTGACGGAGGTTGATGAACTCTTGGATTTTGGCCTCCCTTAGCTCTAATGGGAAGAAGCGGTCTAGGAAGGCACCTTTGAACTCTTCCCATCCTATCGACCCTATTTCTTCATCCCTCTCAACAATCCATTGTTCGTACCATACTCGAGCCACACCTTTGAGTTGATAGGCCACTAGCTCGGCCTTCTCATTTGGTGGCACACCCATGATAGCCACAATCCGGTACACCTCATTAATGAACTCCATAGGGTCCTCATCTAGTTTAGAACCATCGAACTCGGGTGGATTCATCCTTTGGAAATCCCGAATCCTAGAGGCTGGATTTTGCATTTGGGGAGAAGGAACACCTAGATTCCCTTGGTTAGCTACGACTTGAGCTAACAAAGTAATAACACTGCGAAACTCAGCATGGGTTACCCCGTCCTCATGATGTTGGGCATTAGGAATCGGAGGAGTTTGGTCCTCATCGTCAACCCTTGCTCTTCGAGGTGGTCTTCCACGAGTCATTATCTAGAGAACACAAAATGGGTCGTTAGTTAAAGGAAAGCTTAGGACACTCTAAGGCACGACATGAATTTGAAAGAAGTGAAAATTTTCCTAAACGCCTCATAGTCTCTTATTCATAATTGTGGCGCGCTTCACAACCATGAACAAGAACCTATTCGACGCGGCATGTTGGACTTCCAAGGATCATTCAAAACCTCGGGCTCTGATACCAAGTTTGTCACGACCCAAGCCTAGGGCCTAGACGTGACATGGCGAATGAGGAACCCGAAAGTACCTCAAACAAGCCTCTTAGCATTCTTTTAGCCTTTCATAGGTAATAATGATAAATAGACAAGCGGAAATCATAATAATAAATCTTCAACTTACATATGTCCAACAATACCTCTAACTATTAGATTTAATGGGGCTAAGATAAGTTCCTAGCTCACCCTCAATCATAATAGAAGAAATGCCATAATAAAATATCTTAACATATCATAAGCTAGAAAGACAAAGGAATATTGTTCCCGGAACATGGGAACTCACCAAAAGTAGTCTTCAATGGAATATCAACTAGCCACGTGGAGGAGAACGAGGAGGAGCAGCGATCCCTACATGGTGATATCATGTAGGCAAAAGAGTATGCGTTAGTACTTTGAATGTACTAAGTATGTAAGGATGCATGAACATTGAGAAAATATTATAACATTTATGTAATATGGAACATAATGTAATACATGCATAATAAATCATATGGATATCCTTTAAAACATTCATTTTGTGGGAAATTAACCATAACCGACATTTAAGACCATGCGAGCTATTACATGGAATCCAACATAACCCCCTACGTTGGCCGGGGAGACTACTTGCCAGGTAGAACTCCGTCAACTTCATTCATTTCTTTAACTTTAACTTTAAGGGCTATTTATGGATCCATTAGCCTAAGCCTACAAGGGCTCCTATGTTGGCACATAGTTAATGAGACAAGGGGTTGCTACTAGGATTCCCTTACCGAATCCCACCTCAATGCCTCATTCGGTGCTAAGTCAATCCCACGGAATAGTTTAATACTTCAAAATATTCATAGTATATAACTTGAGAATTCAAACATCATATTCGATAGAATAACTCATTAAAACATTTGATAATTCAAATATGCAAGAATTGTCCTTATTGCATAAAGAATTCATCATTCATATTATTTTATCATTCTTTCATTTCATAAGACTCCTTTTTTTATCATAGATATTTCTTTCATAAACATTTATTTGGAGTCAAAGCTTTCAAGTCAAACTTTATTAAAAATATAGTAAAACTAGGTGGGTTCAAATCACTTCAACTTGCAAATATGTATGTAATTAAATATACATAAATACTTTAAAAATCATTAATTAAAAATCATGCTTTAAACAACCCACCATAAATTTCAAGAACCTTTAAATAGATAAATAGAGGAATTACTTGCAAACTATAAATTCATATATATAAAATTACGTTGTATCAAAATAGAGCAATAATCATTAGTTTAACCATGATTCATACTATTAAGTAAAAATAAGAATTAACATAAGAAAATATTACTTAAAATCAAGATATTTAATTGAAAGAGTTTTTGGACTACATGGATAGAAGAATTCATGGATAAACACCACATAACTTAGAGTAAAGCTTAAAGAAAATAAATATAATTTATCATATAATCAAAATAATTTAGACATGAGAGTGGAAGGAATACTCTCATTGAAACCTTACATACCTGGAAACCGAAGCTTTAGTTGGTACCGGAAGACTTAATGAACACTCTTGAGTCCTAGCTTCTCTCCTTGCCGGAACGTTTTGTGTACTACCCGGAATATATGAATCACCGGAATAGTATTTCTTCACTACTAAGAACTAAAACTATATTTGAGAATGTGTATAGAGAGAAGATTTGCTTGAGAAAGCTTGATGAATAAAATGAGGAAATAAGGTGGGTATTTATAGGTGGGAAAGATGACCTAACAATAAATAAAATAATTATAAATAAAAATCTGAAAATTTAGTGGAATATATTGATGTCATGGATGATGTTAAATGGAGGACAATTTATGTCATGAGTGATGTCAAATGTATCTAGATCTTTCTATGGTAGGTGAAATGAGTTATCTTTGACAGAATACTCTTTTTGGGAGCTGCGTTTGAATAAGATAAATTCCTTATTAGGATTTGGTGTCTTCATAAGAATTGTAGATATGGAAGTCTAGTTTCATATCGTTCAAGAATCAACCAATTTGGATAAACCTACAGTGAGATATGATTTTTCTTCTATAAACACTCATTTCCGTAACAGCATCCTACCTTACAAAGATTAATTTATTTGACCTACTTAACCTCCGAATATTAAAATATGGTCTTCATGAAAGTTGTAGGTAATGATCTTGTGGTTACTCAGAAATTTGAATCACTCAATTTGGATATTTCTATGAAAAGTTATGACCAAAATACAGAGACTGTATCATGTTTAGGCAAAAATTGAAACATCGTATACAACGTTTTTAGGGGATATTACACTTTCGCAGTTGAAATTTGCATTCAAGGAATGCATTGGGACCTTGTGTATATCCTCCAAGGGATTAAGCTTCAAAATCTTGAAGAATTAGCTACACACGCTCATGAAATGGAGTTGAGCATTGCAATGGAAAAGCATCACATATTTTTAATCCAAGAAAAGAAGCTACAAAACTCAATGAGTCTCCAGAATACCAAGCTAAGGAATCCATGGCAATACCTGTGACTTCTACAAAGGTATACACAAATGAAAGGTTGAAAGAGAAAGCTGCAAATCAACAAACACGAGAAGTAAAAAATCAACCAACGTTGAAGGAGTTACAAGCGAAGGTGTATCCCTTTCCTCACTTTGACGTTCCTATGATTCTTGATGTGTTGCTAACCAATAAAGTCATTTTTCTCCCTTAGTCAAAACGACCCGAAGAATCCAACAAAGTCGATGATCCTAAGTATTACAAATTTCATCACATTATTGGTCATCACACCATAAAATGCTTTATCCTAAAGGAACGATCACGACCTTGGTGTGAGAAGGAAAGATCATCGTTGATGATGGTGAGGAAGCTGATGTAAATCATGTCAGTGTCGAACTTAACCATAATAAGAGTTCAATTTCAAAAGTTTTACAACCTATGCGCCTACGTCATCACCAAAACTTGAACAAGGAGTCATCATGCTATAGTTTGGGAACTTTAAACCAGTTGAAGTTTCTGCCTTGAAAAAAACAACGAACACACTCAAGATACATGACTTTTCTAATGACAAGAATGATGATACTTGGACTTTGGTCGCACACAAAAGACAAAAGCATCAAAGGACTTCTAAATTGCTCCTTTCGAAAGTCAATACAAGATCAAGTGTTAATCAACTTCAAATATGCAAAAGCATAAAATCCAACACCAAATAGAAGTACATTAATGCTTCATCACAAAGGGTTAGAAGGACAATTACATTGATGGAATTCTTCCCCAAAATGCCCCTTGATGCACGAGCCTAAACTGCAAGTTGAAATGCTCTTTAACGCATGAGCCTAAATGCATGTTACTCCTGGCCCGCATGAGTTTAAACTGTGTACGGCTAAAAAACAATCACGACTTTATGTGTTCATCATATTCTTTGAAATATAAAGGAAGACTCGATAGCTGAGTTTGAAACAATATTTGTATAAATCCATAAATCCTTTTGCCATGATTTTTACACATATTGTTGTTATTTGAGTTTTCTTTCCAACGGAAAAAGAAGCTCATGATTTCGTCATTTTTACTTTGAGTTATGATTTTTCTACCACAGTCGCGCAAAATTGAAGTTCTGAGCAAGGTAGAATTGTGGGCTGAGTTTGAAACAATATCTGTACAAATTCATGAAGTATTTGGCCGTGATTTTAATGTATTTTTTAGTTATTTGAGTGGTGTTTCCAATAGAAAAGGAAGCTCGTGATTTCGTCATTCCTAGTTCGAGTTATGGTTTTTCTTCCATAGATGCGCAAAACTGAAGAGCTGAGCAAGACAGAATTGTGGGCTGACTTTGAAACAATATCTGTACAAATCCATAAAGCCTTTGGCCGTAATTTTTACACTTGTTGTATTCCTTTGAGTCTTCTTTCCAAGAATCAAGAAGCTGGTGATTTCGTATTTCCTACTCCAAGTTATGATTTTTTTACCACAATCGCGGAAAGCTGTTTAATAGACGTATCAGATTTGGAAATCGATTTCAGAAACAACATATGATCAATACAGAGGGAGTTTTGATCTGAAATTTTGATATATTGCAGTAAGTTGAGTTCCGTTTCAGATGGACCAAGCGGCTAGCAATTTCATTTATCTTACACCAGGCAATGAACATTCTTGCAAAGGTGCGCAGAGTTGAAAATCACAAAGTACTGTGAAGGAAGAGGCGTTCCTTGTACTTCTTCTGTCAAACTGTAAGCTTCTTTCTTGTCAATCTGTATGAATGAGATGCATCACATGCTCTTTCGCCAAAGTTGGAGTATAGTCGCTCTACGCCTATTTCTTGACGAGCCATAAAGGGTAACGCGCGCACCAACTAATACCTCGCCAATCATATAGTTATAGCTAACACCTTCTTGGTCTGATATCGAGACTATTTATAGTTCCTTATAAACCTGCAAAACAAAAAGGAGGATGATGGAGCCACGAAGATTCAGTTAGGTATGACGGAAGTCGAGAGCTGCATATGACTACTTCGACATGGCAGATATCGGTGCCGATAGCACGACGCTTTGACTTACGACCAAATTCAATCTTGAACATCAATCTTCATTGTTTAAGAAACATGTCAACGCAGCCACAACCATAACCTGCAAGAAATCTAAATAAGTTTGATGCCGATCAACCACAACCATTGGATGCAATGTTTCCGCTGTTGTATTGGCGGCATCTATATCATATGATCTTATGCTCTAAAGCCACCACTTGGTCCGGCTAGCACGACCTGCTACATGGCGGAGAGGAGGAGAACGTGCAGAGAACAATAGAACCATATAGAGGCAAAACTGATGATTAAAAAAATTGGGTACACTGCACTGATTTTTATAAGCTAATAGTCCGAACTTGAATTGAATTCTCGTCCAAAAAGAGTTCTTAACTAATTTTGGTACCAAGAGATCCAATCAAAGTGGAATTGCTATGCTAATTGATTTCCAAATTGTGTGAATTCAATTTAAGAGCAAAGTCTATGCAAACACACACAAAAAAAGGGGGAATGAACTTGTTCTACGTAGCCATATGCCATTACTGTTGGAATTTTTGATGTGTCAAAGACAGATATTATAATTGCCAATACATATAAAAAAAGGATTCAAATGAGAGTTTTGCTTAAATGTTAACTTGTAAGTGGAAAGAATTAAGTGTGTTGTCCAACGTGGAATACACAATAAGATATTTGCTTTACATCTGAAAATGAACTTCTTTGTAAAGAAAGTTATCTAAGCTATTTCGGAATCGAAATGATGCACAAGCTACACTTCACAACAAGTGTGAACATACATTAAAAAGGGAAAAAAAAGAAATGTGTCGGCTCTTCGTCTTCAAATACTTCAAGCCACGTCTCATTTCAATAAATCTATGTTTGACAAGTTTTGAAGTAGGGGGTATCTGTAGACACATAAAATTTGTTGGATTTAATTCATATCAAATTTGGATTAAATTCATATTTGTTTGGATTGAATAATTAATTTGGGCTTCACAAATGAATAAGTCCATTTTATTAATTCAAGTCCAAAGTTCATTTCATCTTGAGACCCAAGCTCATGCCACGTGTCAAGATGACTGGGCATTCCAGTCAAGTTAAAGACCAACAAGAGGATGCCACATGTTCAAATGATTTGGCGATCCTGCTCAAAGTCCAACAACTAATCAAAAAGCAACCTTATCATATAGTATTTGTGATAAGCTTGAATACTTACAGGAACCAATCAGAAGAAGACAAAATAGTTCATCCACATTTGGACTGCCTTCCTCCTACAACTATAAATAAGAGGGTTACATAATTTTCTGAGGACATTCGGCAAGCATTGGAGAAAAGCTACAACGCCAAGTACATAGTTCTTCGAAGGAGTGGTCAACGGAGTTCTTCCTAGAGATCGACTTGAAAGGACGAAGTGTTGCCCGACGTTTATCGAGATCAAACACATCTCAAGGAAGTCTACATCATCTTACATTCAAAAAATACGCTACTGCCGGCCCTCGAATTACAGAAACATATTAGGAGAGAAGAATCAAGAGAACAACATAATTGTACGCATAAAGATTCATCAATAAAATAACTTTTTCTTTTATTTATTTTGATTGTAGTTAATTTTCAACACTACAATTTTTTTTTTTGCAAACACTAACTCATAGATGGGAGTATGAATACTACCTTCAACATCGACACTAGAAGAAATGAATAGATGCGAGTACTTGGATTTTATATCCTCTTTGGCTTCCCATTTAGCCTCCTCAATGAATTGAATTCACCATAAAACTTTGACTGAACCAACCTCTTTGGTCCTTAATTTAGGAACTTGACAATCAAGAATTTGAACAAGAACCTCCTCATAAGACAAACTATCCTTTACTCCAATGTTTTCTGTAGGAATAATGAGTGAAGGATCTCCCAAGTATTCTTAAGCATGGAGATATGGAACACTAGATGAACGACATCTAATTTTGAAGGAAGCTCTAACTCATAGACGACGCTGCCCACTCTTTTTATAATCTGGTAGGGACCAATGTAATGCGGACTCAACTTTCCTTTCTCCAAAACATCATAACTCCCTTCGTAAGAGAAACTTTCAAAAACACCTAATTATTGACCTCGAAATCCAAGTCTCTTTTCCTAACATCAGTTTAGGATTTCTGATGACTCTGCACAGTTTTTAACCTTTCTTGGATAGTCTTTACTTTCTTCATAGCCTGGTGGACTAAATCTAGCCCTATCAACTCAGCCTCACTAATTTCAAACCACCCAATTGGCGATCTACATATCCTCCCATAAAGAGCCTCATATGGAGCTATTTAAATGTTCGAATAAAAGTTATTATTGTAAGAAAACTCAATAAGCGGCAAGTGTTCATCCCAATTACCCATAAAATTGATAACACGGGCTCTCAACATATTCTCAAGAGTTTGAATAGCATACTCTACCTGACCATCTGTCGGTGGGTGAAAAGCGGTGCTAAGATTCACCTTCGAACCCAAACCATTCTGGAAGGAATTCCAAAACTGAGTAGTAAATTGGGTACCTCTGTCTGAGATGATGGAAAAGGAAACTCGATGCAATCTAAATATCTCTTGAATATACAATCTTTCATAATCCTTGGTTGAATCAGTAGTCTTTACGGGTAAAAAGTGAGCTGATTTGGTCATCTTATCCCCAATCACCCAAATCGAATCATGCTGGCTACGAGATCGCGATAATCCTGTAATGAAATCCATATTGATCATCTCCCACTTCCATTCTGGCAACTCTATATCCTAAGATATACCATAAGGCCTTTGATGCTTAATTTTGACTTGTTGGCAATTCAGATATTTGGATACAAACTCTGCTATATATCTCTTTATACCATTCCACCAAAAGACCTCTCTCAAGTTGCGGTATATCACTACTAAAAAACTACCAAAAAGCGACGGACTGCGTGGCAAACAAAATGCGACGGCGAAAACGACTCTGTCCGTCATTTTTCTTTATTTTTAAATTTTTTTTAAAAGGAGCGACGGATAGTGACACCTAGTCCGTCGCTTATTTTGGCAGATTTTTTCGCTAAAATTAAATATTATTTTTATATAAATATTTTATATATTTTATTAAAAAATAATTATTTATAAATTAAATATTAAGACGCCGTCTGTCGCTTTTATTTTTTTTTAATTTTTTTTAATGTAGCGATGGACTGGGTCGCTAAGTCCGTCGCTACTGCTCAAAATATTTGGTCAACATATTTAAAATAGCGACGGACGGTGTCGCTTTGTCCGTCGCTTTTTGATCAAAATGGCGGTCAAATATTTTTAAAAAAGCAACGGACTTAGAGATGCTGCCCGTCGCTTTTTGTTAAATATATTCAAGACAGAACGTTTTTTTTCCAGTTTTTCCTCTCTCTCTAAACTCTCTATTTCTCTTTGCCTTCTCTCTAAATCCCTCCCTCCCACCACCGCCCCACCACCGTCTCTCTGTTCTCCATCAACCTACTCCGCTGCCGCCGTCTTGTGGAGCTTTTGGACTATTAGTCATTTTTAAGAGGTTAGGGCTTAAATCTAAAACTAAATTTTAATTTTTTTTATTTTTCATTTGTTAATTAGTTGATTACATTTAGTTTATTGTAGTTCATTTGTGTATTGGATTATAAAATTAGTGAATGTAGTTATAGTTTTGATTTTAGGGCTTAATTTAGATTTGAGTTGTTGAATTAGATTGTAAACTTTTTAGTAATTTGTGATGTTAGTTAGTTAATTAGGTGATTACATTTAGTTTGTTGTAGTTCATTTGTATATTGGATTGTAAAATTAGTGAATGTAGTTATAGTTTTGATTTTAGGGCTTAATTTAGATTTGGGTTGTTGAATTAGATTATAAATTTTTTAGTAATTTGTGATGTTAGTTAGTTAATTAGGTGATTACATTTAGTTTGTTGTAGTTCATTTGTATATTGGATTGTAAAATTAGTGAATGTAGTTATAGTTTTGATTTTAGGGCTTAATTTAGATTTGGGTTGTTGAATTAGATTATAAATGTTTTAGTAATTTGTGATGTTAGTTAGTTAATTAGGTGATTACATTTAGTTTGTTGTAGTTCATTTGTCTATTGGATTGTAAAATTAGTGAATGTAGTTATAGTTTTAACTTTAGGGCTTAATTTAGATTTGGGTTGTTGAATTAGATTGTAAATTGGATAGTAATTTGTGATTTAGTAGTTACTTAATTAGTTTATTTCATTTAGTTTATTGTAGTTTGTTTGTATATTGGATTGTAATTTAGGAAGTTTTGAAGTTTGAAACTTAAAGAAAAATATTTGAACTTAATTAAAGGCTTGAGTTTTAGGACTTTAGAACTTATAATTAGAATAATTTAGATACTTGAATTTTAGGATACTTAAATTTAGAAGTTGAACTTAATTAGAACTTTGAAGTTGAAATTTTTGTTTACTTTAGAAATCCTGTTGAGGTTAAACTTCCTTTTGAACTAATTTAGCTAGTGTTGAACTTTAGAATAATTTAGATACATGAATATAGGAAATTTTGAAGTTTGAAACTTAGAAAAATATTGGAAATTGGATACTTGAATTATATATAGGACTTTAATTTAGAACTTATAATTAAAATAACTTAGATATTAATTTTGAACTTTAGGTTTGTATAATATTTTAAATCTTTAGACTTTAGAACTAATTAAGCTAAGTAGAGTTAGATATTTAAAGTCATGAAGTTGAACTTTAGGACTTTTGAAGTTAAACTTAGAAATTTTTTAGGTTTGTATAAATTTTGAACTCTTTAAACTTTATAGCTAGTTTGAAGAACTTAGATACTTGAATTTTAGGATATTTTAATTTATAACTTCAACCTGAATGTCATGAGGTTTGAAACTTAATTTTTACTTGAATTAATTATAACTTTAATTAATTAGAAATTAAAATTAATTAAAACATGAAATTAATGATAACTTGAATTAATTAGAATATGAACTTAATTATAACTTGAATTAGTTAGAACTTGAACTTAATTATTATATAAATTAATTAATTATAACTTGAATTAATTAGAATATGAACTTAATTATAACTTGAATTAATTAGAACTTGAACTTAATTATTATATAAATTAATTAATTATAACTTGAATTAATTAGAATATGAACTTAATTATAACTTGAATTAATTAGAACTTGAACTTAATTATAACTTGAATTAATTAGAACCTGAACTTAATTATAACTTGAATTAATTCGGACTTGAACTTAATTATAACTTGAATTGTAGTCTTTATGAACTAATTACACTTGAATATATGTAATTTTGTAGATGGATCATCGTTTGTGGATGTATAACATGCATTATAAAGTTGGTGGTGGTTTGAAACCTGAATTTATTGACAGTGTAAGAAGTTTCATCGATCATGTCATGACACTTGATGTTTTTAAGCGAAATGGATTGGTTAGGTGTCCTTGTCGTGAATGTAGGTGCTTGAATTTTTTTAATCCAGATATAGTTATGGTTCATTTGTATGGTAATTGATTTAAGCCTAGATATTTTGTATGGGTTGATCATGAAGAAATAGATGGATTATTGAATAATATATTTTATAATCTACTGTCCGTGGATGAATATAATATACTTGCACCACATGGTCAAATTAGTGTTGAACATGATAGGTGTCACACCCTGACATTAATAGGGTGTGATGGTCACCCGACCCTATGCTTGGAGCCGAGCGAACCCGCTGCATCATAGTACATACTTAATATCCTTAAACTTTTACATCAATAAGAAATAAAAAAAACATAACTAAGCTTCCCAAATTATTATTTTTTTCAAAATCTATCATCCCATAAAACTCGTGACATACGACATAATAACATATCGGCTGGTGACGCCGCTTACAAAGCTGACACTCTATACCCATGACTCTGTCTGCAAAGTCTCTAACTTTGAACGAAACATCATATCGCATATACTCTGACTCGGCCGCACTCTAGGAACAAGTGGAGTTGCTAACCCTACTGGAACATCTTCTACAATAGCTTCTTCTCATCTGGGTGTACCTGCGCGGCATAAAACGCAGCCCCCGGAGAAAAAGGGGGTCAGTACGAGTAATGTACTGAATATGTAAGGCATGAAAATCAGCATAACAAAGAACATAAGGTATGAACAACCATATCATAGAATCATAGAACATATAGTGAGATAAGAGAGTAACCTGTACATATGAGTGCCCTTTTAGGCCAGATGTCATGCATGCTTGTCTTTCCTTTAAAACATTTCTTTTTTCATATACATAAAAAATAAAAGTCATATCACCAAACAACGTCGGCTCGCCCACATATGTCCCGCGTCCGGGGTGGAAATTACTCCAACTGATCAGGTGGGAATGCGTCTATAGCGCCACATATACACCTCCCCATATCCCCCATATACATATACATATACATATAGACAGCATGCATGAGAGCCCAATGAAAGTCGTGTAATTATCGGAGTGACGGAAGGTCGGTAACCTCTGATTGTATTATGGACTAACCACGGTCGCTTTGTCTCACCTTGAAGGAACAATTATTATAGGAAGAGACTATCAACGAAGGATAATATTAAGGGAACGTAGAATAAGGCCACAGTCTCATAAGACGCCAAATCGTATACATATGCACATAGGACCAATTTTCAAGACTCGTAGAATAATCAGAATGAGCTATGATTCAAATATCAGGACAAGAGTCATGTCAAGTACCTTTCGAAAATTTCCATGGATTATATCAAAATAAAAATTTTGAAATCATATACGCGTATCTAGGAACGAGAAAATATCCTTTGGAAACTCAAGAAAATTGGCCATCCTAGTGGCTCTACGAATAGGACTTTCTTGAAATTGTACAAAATGACATATACTTGTTTCATAAAATCCATGCCAAAAGAAAGAGTAGCTCTATATACTTATGTCAAAACATGCCAAGAGAAAGAAGAGTAAACATTACATACATGAAGCCGTTCTTATCTTATCCATCATAGACATATTCTCATCCTCGACATCATCAATGTCGTTGTAAAACATATCCATCGTCATTGTCTAAAAACTTGTAATACTGTAAACCTTTGTTTTGGGAAACTATAGATATTTTGGAAAATATTGACGGGTTATAGGAAAAAGTAGTCATTTCCTTGGGACCATTGACACCTAGCTTTTGAAAACAAAGAATATATGGAAGCACTTATGAAACCATAACATCGAAATCATGCCTTGAAAAAGAAGGGTAAGCCTTACATACCTTGTCCGCTTCCTTAGTCACCCCACCTAACTCTTGGCCTTTCAAAAATCTCTAACAAGATTAATGAATGCCAACATTAGCTATAGTTATCCAAGAACCTCATTCTAAACTAACATTTTGTCTACCGAAATTTCGACAACACTTCCCCTGTAAATACACCATCTCCGAGAATTTAACTCGGCCAAAATATCAACAACAACACCCACAAGCATACCAACAACATTAACAATTATTACAAAACACAATTTACACTAGTAGTCTTTCTTCTTTTTCTTCTTTCTTCTTTCTTCTTTCTCTTCTTTCTTTTATTACATAAGGCCACAATTTCTACTCCAACTTCACACCTTCAAACTAATATCAACATTTCTTATTCACTTACTAGGTCAAGACCATTTAAACATAATTCGAAAGAAATTAGCATTATTCCATACAATATACCAAAAATTCTATCAAAACCATAATCCACCCAAAACTTCTACGAACACAACGGAACTACCAAATCGCATTGTCTTCCTCCAAATTCATTAAGAATAACAATAATCCCCATATTAAAATTCCACTTCCATGATTTCATAAAACTATACTTAAATCACATAATTTCATTTAACAACTTGTAACCAATTTCAAGGTCATCTTGAATCGTTCAACTTTTAATTACACCATAACCGCCATAACGATACAACTAACAAGCTAAATAAAGTTCAACTCCTCTTCTCCCAACCATCACACCACATGGCCACACACACCCACTTGCAAACCCACATGTTCACACACCCACATACATCTCAATTACATGATTTCCACTTAATTCTACTAGCTACAACACATAGATTTCTTCCATAACATAAAAAGATAGAATTCTTACCTTTTCTTCAATTTTCGACTTGCCACAATCGTAGTTCTCTCGCTTACCCAATTATACCCCTTTGAAGAGGAACTTGAACTTAGTAAGAATTTGAGAAAGACGAGATTTTTGGATCAAAGTTGAAGAACTTGGCAATTTTTTTCCCTTTTTTTTCTAGCTTCGGTCTCTTCTTTTCTCTTTTGATGACTTGATTTTTCTTGAATGTTCTAGGACCTTATGACTAACTAGCCCCTTTCTATTTTTTTATAACATGACTAAATCATATGGGCTTGGATCTCCCTTTTCTTTTTCTTTTGTTTTGGGCCATGGCTTATGATTGGGCCTCTCTTATTATTTTAATTTCTTTCCAAGCCCAATCCCTTGGCCCATATGTTTTCATAAACTACATTTTGTGAACTTTCAATTTTTTTTCCTTATTCTTTTTTTCAATATTTCCACCTCCAAAATTCCATAACCAACTTATGTATCAAACAAGACCAAAACATAACATTATCCTTCACTTGCTACAATTATCCCAAATGTCCAAATGTTTAAAAATACGGGTTGTAACATTCTCCCCCCTTTAGAACATTCATCCTCGAATGTTAAATAAAACCTTCTTCAAAATCTTACAGAGACTATAGGGAAAATTCCTTTCTTCCCCACTAGTGATTAGTTAGCGCTCATACTCATTTCAGCTTCTCCATCCGAAAGTACTTGTACTCCAGTTACCCGTGTTTCTAGCTCTGTTATAACACTATCTTCATTCTAGTGGATACCACTTGTTCCAATTAATGGGCTCGCAACGCGTCAATGATTTTGCATAGCTACCTCCCTCATCCTTGAGGGGTCTTTATACTTTTCACGGCGGAATCACATATCTACAATACTTCTTTATATCTCATAAGCTTTTATCCTTGTCGGGTACCTGAGGTTAACTTCTAATTCTTCTCAATCTCATGTCAATTCTATTTTAATAATGGTCTTATCTTCTCGCCTTTTCATACTACTCCTTCCGTTTGGAGCTATCTATTCCCTTTTTCTTTTTAGAAAATTCCGGCAGAGTTTCCTCTATATTCCTTACTATCTCAAACCTGCACTCAGGAAATACCAACAATGCCATGCAAGGCCAACATATATATATCCATATCATATAATATCACATTCGCAATGCCTCACAGGGCCAATATATACATACATTTGTAACATCTTATATCCCAGCCGCACAGGGCTTTCTATATTAGGCCGAAACAAAAATGACAACTTGCCCCATATAGCCAGCAAAAACTATACTTATCACTCCCCTATACCTATGATCAATCAGTCCCCAGCTCGATCCGGTGACCTAGGAGGTGAAGTATGTTCCCCGTCACTATCTGGATGCCATTTGCTTGTCTGTCCCTCGTCGTCTTTCTCGCTTGAATCCAAAATATATTGATAGCCAGGAAATTCTTGGTTCACCGATGACCAAGATAGAGGGCTCAAATATATCATAATACTTACCGTAGGAGCTGGCCTGACATAGTGTTCGGTCATAAGAGCAGCTGGCGTGGCTTCCAGAACCACTTTCCTGGTCATTAGATGCTCTTGGGAACCTGTCGTTGAGCCTTCTGAAAGATCGGTCTCTATAACATAATCAGGGTCTTTAGAGAGATCCGTCTCAATCGAATAACTGGGGCTCCGCCTGCTTGGTCCTGGAGCCTGAGGTCCCATGTGTACCCTAGGGACCTTCTCCGCACCCCCTATACTGTCTAGAGCTGGTCTCTTCATCTCCCACCACAGCCTGTACCCACCTGCAAGAAAGAAGGTCAGAAACAAGCTTCCCGTAGAGGTCTGACCGTATATCTCATAGTCAGTTAGGGGGAGATTATCCTGATAGACAGCTCTATCGCATTCTAAGATAATAAAAAAAGATAATATCCTAAATGTCCTATAGCCTCCTGTTTATAAATGTGGCCGGCTTCACATCCATAAATAAGATTCTACTGGACACGACTTTGCAACCAACCCTTTGACCGACATGCTCTGATACCACTTTGTCACACCCTGATATTTATAGGGTGTGATGGGCACCCGACCCCATGCTTGGAGCCGAGCGAACCCGCTACTTCATAGTACATACTTAATCTCCTTAGACTTTTACATCAATAAGAAATAAAAAAAAACATAACTAAGCTTCCTAAATTTTTTTCTTCAAAATTTATCATCCCATAAAACTCGTGACATACGACATAATAACATATTGGCTGGTGACGCCGCTTACAAAGCTGACACTCTATACCCACGACTTTGTCTGTGAAGTCTCTAACTTTGAACGAAACATCATATTGCATATACTCTGACTCGGCCGCACTCTAGAACATCTTCTACAATAGCTTCTTCTCATATGGGTGTACCTGCGCGGCATGAAACGCAGTCCCGGGAGAAAAAGGGGGTCAGTACGAGTAATGTACTGAATATGTAAGGCATGAAAATCAGCATAACAAAGAACATAAGGTATGAACAACCATATCATAGAATCATAGAACATACAGTGAGATAAGAGAGTAACCTGTACATATGAGTGCCCTTTTAGGCCAGATGTCATGCATGCTTGTCTTTCCTTTAAAACATTTCTTTTTTCATATACATAGAAAATAAAAGTCATATCACCGAACAACGTCGGCTCGCCCACATATGTCCCACGTCCGGGATGGAAATTACTCCAACTGATCAGGTAGGAATGCGTCTATAGCGCCACATATACACCTCCCCATATCCCCCATATACATATACATATACATATAGACAGCATGCATGAGAGCCCAATGAAAGTCGTGTATTTATCGGAGTAACGGAAGGTCAGTAACCTCTATTTGTATTATAGACTAACCACGGTCGCTTTGTCTCACCTTAAAGGAACAATTATTATAGGATGAGACTATCAACGAAGGATAATATTAAGAGAACGTAGAATAAGGTCACAGTCTCATAAGATGCCAAATCGTATACATATGCACATAGGACCAATTTTTAAGACTCATAGAATAATCGGAATGAGCTATGATTCAAAAATCAAGACAAGAGTCATGTCAAGTACCTTTCAAAAATTTCCATGGATTATATCAAAATAAAAATTTTGAAATCATATACGCGTATCTAGGAACGAGAAAATATCCTTTGGAAACTCAAAAAAATTGGCCATCCTAGTGGCTCTACGAATAGGACTTTCTTGAAATTGTACAAAATGACATATACTTGTTTCATAAAACACATGCCAAAAGAAAGAGTAGCTCTATATACTTATGTCAAAACATGCCAAGAGAAAGAAGAGTAAACATTACATACATGAAGCCGTTCTTATCTTATCCATCATAGACATATTCTCATCCTCGACATCATCAATGTCGTTGTAAAACATATCCATCGTCATTGTCTAAAAACTTGTAATACTGTAAACCTTTGTTTTGGGAAACTATAGATATTTTGGAAAATATTGACGGGTTATAGGAAAAAGTAGTCATTTCCTTGGGACCATTGACACCTAGCTTTTGAAAACAAAGAATATATGGAAGCACTTATGAAACCATAACATCGAAATCATGCCTTGAAAAAGAAGGGTAAGCCTTACATACCTTGTCCGCTTCCTTAGTCACCCCACCTAACTCTTGGCCTTTCAAAAATCTCTAACAAGATTAATGAATGCCAACATTAGCTATAGTTATCCAAGAACCTCATTCTAAACTAACATTTTGTCTACCGAAATTTCGACAACACTTCCCCTGTAAATACACCATCTCCGAGAATTTAACTCGGCCAAAATATCAACAACAACACCCACAAGCATACCAACAACATTAACAATTATTACAAAACACAATTTACACTAGTAGTCTTTCTTCTTTTTCTTCTTTCTTCTTTCTTCTTTCTCTTCTTTCTTTTATTACATAAGGCCACAATTTCTACTCCAACTTCACACCTTCAAACTAATATCAACATTTCTTATTCACTTACTAGGTCAAGACCATTTAAACATAATTCGAAAGAAATTAGCATTATTCCATACAATATACCAAAAATTCTATCAAAACCATAATCCACCCAAAACTTCTACGAACACAACGGAACTACCAAATCGCATTGTCTTCCTCCAAATTCATTAAGAATAACAATAATCCCCATATTAAAATTCCACTTCCATGATTTCATAAAACTATACTTAAATCACATAATTTCATTTAACAACTTGTAACCAATTTCAAGGTCATCTTGAATCGTTCAACTTTTAATTACACCATAACCGCCATAACGATACAACTAACAAGCTAAATAAAGTTCAACTCCTCTTCTCCCAAACATCACACCACATGGACACACACCCACTTGCACAACCACATGTTCACACACCCACATACATCACAATTACATGATTTCCACTTAATTCTACTAGCTACAACACATAGATTTCTTCCATAACATAAAAAGATAGAATTCTTACCTTTTCTTCAATTTTTGACTTGCCACAATCGTAGTTCTCTCGCTTACCCAATTATACCCCTTTGAAGAGGAGCTTGAACTTAGTAAGAATTTGAGAAAGACGAGATTTTTGGATCAAAGTTGAAGAACTTGGCAATTTTTTTCCCTTTTTTTCTAGCTTCGGTCTCTTCTTTTCTCTTTTGATGACTTGATTTTTCTTGAATGTTCTAGGACCTTATGACTAACTAGCCCCTTTCTATTCTTTTATAACATGACTAAATCATATGGGCTTGGATCTCCCTTTTCTTTTTCTTTTGTTTTGGGCCCTGGCTTATGATTGGGCCTCTCTTATTATTTTAATTTCTTTCCAAGCCCAATCCCTTGGCCCATATGTTTTTATAAACTACATTTTGTGAACTTCCAATTTTTTTTTCCTTATTCTTTTTTTTTAATATTTCCATCTCCAATATTCCATAACCAACTTATGTATCAAACAAGACCAAAACGTAGCATTATCCTTCACTTGTTACAATTATCCCAAATGTCCAAATGTACAAAAATATGGGTTGTACCAATAGGGTTCTACATGATAGAGTTCAACATTATACATTTCAACATGATAGAGTTCATGAAATGGTTAATGATGCGTTCGGGGTTCAAGATGGGATGGAACCCGAACAGTATTTTGATCAAACTCCTAATGAAGAAGCAAGACACTTCTATCAACATTTAGAAGAGGCTAGTTGTCCACTATGTGAAAGGAGTCTACATTCTGTTTTGTCAGTTGCAGTCAGGTTAATGAATATTAAATCAGATTGGAGTGTTCCTCGTGCGGCTATGGACTCAATGGTTGATCTTTTGGGCGAACTGGTTAATCCTGAGTTTAACATACCTAAGAACTTCTATCAAGCAAAAAGATTGGTTTCCAAGTTAAGATTGTCGTATGATAGAATTCATTGTTGTGTTAATGGCTGCATGTTGTTCCACAAGACTGATAGTGCATTAGAAAATTGTAAGTTTTGTGGACAAGTTCGTTATAAGAGGACCCTGCTGGAAAGATGGTCCCAATTAAGGCGATACATTATTTACCTCTTATTCCTAGATTAAAGAGGTTGTATGCATTGATGAAGTCTACCCCACATATGTGATAGCACCGTGAATATAGAAGGACGTCGGGTGTCTTGTCACGTCGGTGGTCTTTTATATTCTCAGTGCCATCTCATATGTGGGGCAGACCCCATCGATGCATACAACCTCTTTAATCTGGGAATAAAAGCTAAATAATGCATCACCTTAATTGGGACCATCTTTCCAGCAGGAGTCCTCTTATAATGAGCTTGTCCACAAAACTTACAATTTTCTAATTCACTATCAGTCTTGTAAAACAACATGCAGCCATTAACACAACAATGAATTTTATCATACGACAATCCTAACTTGAAAACTAATCTCTTTGCCTGATAGAAGTTCTTAGGTATGTTAAACTCAAGATTAACCAGCTCGCCCAAAAGATCAACCATTGAATCCATAGCCTCATGAGGAATACTCCAATCTGATTTAATATTCATTAACCTGACTGCAACTGACAAAGCAGAATGCAGACTCCCTTTACATAGTGGACGACTAGACTCTTCTAAATGTTGATAAAAACATCTTGCTTCTTCATTAGGAGTTTCATCAAAATATTATTCGGGTTCCATCCCACTTTGAACCCCGAACGCATCATTAAACATTTCATGAACTCTATCATGTTGAAATGTATAATGTTGAACTCTATCATGTAGAACCCTATCATGTTCAACACTAATTTGACCATGTGGTGCAAGCATAGTATATTCATCCACAGGTAGCAGATTATAAAATATATTATTCAATCCATCTATTTCTCCATGATCAACTCATACAAAATATCTAGGCTTAAATCCATTACCATACAAATGAACCATAACTATATCTAGATTAAAAAAATTTCAAGCACCTACACTCACAACAAGGACACCTAATCAATCCATTTCGCTTAAAAACATCAAGTGTCATGGCATGATCGATAAAACTTCTTACACCGTCAATAAATTTAGGTTTTAAACCACCACCAACTTTATAATGTATGTTATACATCCACAAACGATGATCCATCTACAAAATTACATATATTCAAGCTTAATTAATTAGTTCATAATGACTACAATTCATCGAGACTACAAATTTTAATTAATTCAAGTTATAATTAATTAATTCATATAATAATTAAGTTCAAGTTATGATTATTTCAATTTATAATTAAGTTGAAATTCTAATTAATTCAAGTTATAATTAATTAATTCATATATTAGTTAAGTTCAAGTTATGATTAATTCAAGTTATAATTAATTAATTCATATATTAGTTAAGTTCAAGTTATGATTAATTCAAGTTATAATTAATTAATTCATATATTAGTTAAATTCAAGTTATAATTAATTAATTCATATAATAATTAAGATCAACTTATAATTAATTCAACTTATAATTATTAAGTTCAAATTCTATTTAATTCAAGTTCTAATTAATTAATTCATATAATAATTAAATTCAAGTTATAATTAATTAATTTATATAATAATTAAGTTCAACTTATAATTAATTCAACTTATAATTAATTCAACTTATAATTAAGTTCAAATTATAAATAATTCAAGTTCTAATTAATTCAAGTCAGATGTTCTAAGTTAAATAAGAACAAAATTACATGTTTCAAGTATATACAAATTAAAGTTCTAAAATAGTAGTATTCAAGTATCTAATTAAAGTTCAAGTTCATGACAACATAAAGTTCTAATTAATTATTTTTAAAGTCTAAGTTCTAGTTACTTCTAAAGCTTAAAGAATTCAAACATATACAAACCTAAAAATTTCAAAGTTCAACTTCCAAAATTTCTAAAGTTTAAGTTCATGACTATGAATATGGTCTAACTCTAATTAGCTTAATTTGTTCATAAGTACTACAATTGAACAAGATTTCAAAAGTCAACAAAATTTCAAGTTCTAAGTTCTAAGTTCTAAGTTCAAGTTTCAAAATTCAAGTTCTAAGGTCAAGTTCTATATTATATTCAAGTATCCTAAAATTCAAGCATCTAAGTCCTAATTAGTTCCAAAGTCTAAAGTTCACAATTTATACAAATCAAAAAAATATTCTAAGTTCAAAAATCCTAAAGTCCAAGTTCATAACTTGAATATCTTCCAAACATCAAAAATCATTCAACCCAATGTTTTACTAACTTGAATATCTTCCAAGCATAAAAAATCCTAAATTCTAATTTCTAATTAGTTCATGTTCTAACCATAATTTTATCTTCAAAAACACTTCAAGTCCAACTAACACAATACCCAATTCACAATCTAATTAAACAAACCCACAATTCAAACTAAGGCCCTAAAATTTTCATTCACATTCTCACTTCAAGAACTAACCAACTTAACATAACATTTGAATATCAACAACACTTTAATTCCAACTCCAAAAAATATATGTAATTCACAATTTAATTCAAAAAAAAAATTCCAACTCAAACAAAGCACCTAAAATCTAATTTCTAACATTCACCAATTCAAAATCAAATATACAAATTAACTATGTTAATAACATACATTAAACAAATTAAATAAAATAAATTAACTAACAAATCAATAAATTAATATTTTTTTTCAAAATTAAAACCCTAAAACTAACTAACCTTATTAACAATACGGAGAGAGAGAGAGGTTGACAGTGGGGAGGGGTCGCGGCAACAACGACGACAGAGGAGGCGTGGCGGCGACAGCAGCGATCGGCGGCAGCGAGGGGGTAGGGTGGAATTTTTAGAGAGAAGGGGGAGGGTTTAGAGAGAGACAAAAAAATGAGAAAAAAGTCAGGTCTCTTGCCATATTTATTAGGACTCATTAATTATCAATTCTCCTAGTACCTTTTACCATATTGTTTCCTCATACCATATATTTTAGGACTCCTTAAGTTTAAAGTATATGGACATGAATATGTGATCGTTCGACGCTACCTTCGCAGTGTTGGCGAAGGTGCAGGCAGACATCCATGCAAAGCCCTAGCCACTTACCTCTTGTATGATAGCTGCTTAACATACTAAGGGATCGTTTGGTGCGCGACATAAGTGGGGTATTTTAGGATTAAATTTGGAATAAAATTATATTGTATTTAGTAGATAGTCAATATAAATTTTATCTCGGGCTTAATTCTGATACATCCACCTTATCACATCTAATTGAAACTATTTTATCCCCTCTACTAAGTATGATAAATTAATCCAAAAATTATAATCACCAAACGACCCCTTAACTGAACAATGAGCCTATATAGAGAGTTTTGCACCTTGTTTGGATAGTTGTTACCCGGTGTATTATATTGTATTATTAGTTTAAACACAACGTTTGTTTTGATTGTTACTTGAATTTTATTGTATCATATTGTTTAAATTCGTCATTAGGTAACAACGAAAAGTCTCACTTTATGTAATGAGCGATTTGGTGTGATCGCATCGTTTACCTTAATGTTTTCTTGTCATTTTTTCTGTACTAATTATTTGATGGTCCTATTTTATTCTTTACCCAACCTTTTCATAAAAGTCTCACTTTTTGTAATGAGAGATTTGGTGTGGTCGCGTTTTGCCTTAATATATTTTCTTCTCATTTTTCTTTACTAATTATTTAATAATCCTATTTTATCCTTCATCCTACCTTTTCATAATAGCTCTATCTCGTACTATACTTTTCTGGTGGGTTTATCATTCAAATTATTGATGCGTGACATTCTGTAAAGGCAGAGAACGATACAATATATTCAAATATTATATTCATTAAATTAATACAGTAGGCTACAATTCAATTCAATATGATACATTATGAAACAATACATAACAACTATTCAAACAAAGTGTTAGATTTTGGGATAACTTGACCTTGGACTTTAGGTTTGCATTAGGCTCCAACTATTCCTTATCCAACTCAATAACTCATGAATCTTCCTGCCTAAAGCAATATCAACAAGCACTGTCTCAAATTGAAGATCAAAGTACCAACCGAACCACTGTTTGAAATCGGTCAAAAGACAACAAACAAAAATTATCAAATATAATATCACTAAATGAATGTGGACTAAATGGACCCAACTTAAGCTATAACTAAATATAATTTGTTTTGCTTTTGATTTTTGCAGTAGATTATAAATAGAAGTAGGATAAATTTTGTTTGAAAATCAACAGTTTGCAACTCAATACTAAAAGGATATTGTAAAGAGAAAAAATGATATACCTCAAAGAATTTGGAGCATATGTTGAGTGATAAGGTTGACAAGGTACTTAAAGAAACTCATGTTAAAAATAATTGAAAGAAAAAACACTAAGATTGAAATAAAACGATAGAATAAAGAGGACAAAATTTGAATAAAAACTTGCAAAAAGGTGATGATAAAGAGAGAATGGTAATGAAGGTCTCTTTGTTTGAGCGAAAGGGTTTTTTCAAAACGTAATTAAAATAGGGTTTATGTATAGTTAAATAGAATTGTAGGAAGTGCATCTTTTTCTTCTTCTTTTTTTCCAAATTTATGGATTTTTTTGGCCTGTTTTTTTGGACAATTTTTATAACTACACCTTTTTTTCTATTATTTTGAAATTTTTTTGACTATTTTTTTGGTTAAGTCTATTTTAGTTGGAAAAGGATTCTCCAGTTAGGATTTAACCATAATAAGAAAATCTTCTCAATTTAACTTTTCTTATGTTTTTATAGTTAATATTTAATATTATTAAAATAATGGTATAATAATTGAAGAAAAATGGTGAAAAGACAATTTTGTCTAAAGCGAAGTCTTTAATTGAAGGGCAAAGAGTTCAATCAATATTTTAAGGATCTTCATGCTTTTAATATAGTATAGATTAAGAGTCTATACAAATATATACACACATACACGATGTCTAATTCATTTTGTATTTACTGTAATTCTTCTAGAGTATTAAAATTTGTAGTGTTTCACCGTCTAATTATGAAAATCAGATCATGACTATGATTCTTATAATATGTATCTTATAATTTATCTCTGTGTAAAGATGAAAATTGTGCCAGCTGGATCTATTTTCCCAGAACTTTTAAAATGGGAACAAAAATTAAATACTACTCCTACAATCATTCTCTACCAGTAGTCTCTACTATAAGATGTCTCAATTTATGAAAAATTAAGCAAATATAAATAGTTTTAGATGGTTGAATCATTTGATCAAATATGTTCATCCAATAGAGTGAAAAAGTACGTACGTACGTACTAAGTCATAAAAAATACTTCATGCATACATCAATTGTAGTAAACAATTAATATGAAGGATACAATTAAAAAAATTGCATATAAATAAAGATTTGTTTGTAAAACTTTATATAGGTATGAATATTTGCCTGGGAATATTCATCTGAGAATGTTCATTGATATTTCAAAAAGAAAATAAAATTGGGTCAAGTAAAGATACAATCCATATTTTCTTGGAGATAATTACACAAATATATAATCAACACATGGATTTTTGTATATTTGGGCTAGTACCAGTAATTAAGTTCAGCCGACAAGCTCAAATGAAAGAAGTTTCATTCTTTAAGCCCATTTGGACTCAGCCATCTTAGCTTAATTGTAAGTTAAGCCTATCTTTTGTAGGGATCGCAATGGGATGGGGCGGGGCGGTTTAAGCTCAATCCGCAAATTTTTAAATTGCTCTGCTTTACTTCGCATGACAATTTTTTTCATTTTCAATTCGCCCCGTCCTTCACAAATCTGTTTTGCATAAAATTTTTAAGTTTTTTAATTTTTTAATTGAGTTTAATATAAAAAATAAAATTCATTTTTTTTGCTAATTAACATCTCAACAAATAATTATCTGTTTCTAATTAACATTTCAACAATTATTTCTTAATCCCTAATTAATTGTTTCTAATTAATATTTCAACAACTAACAATTCACTGGACACATCTAGTTTAATTTTTTTTTAAAAAAGAAATTAAAATTAAAGTCAAAGATTTTATTTCTTTTATTTTTACTAACTACAAAAATTTAATTTTCTTCGGGTTCATATTTGGTACCATAAACACACAACCACCCGCTCCGCATTAATTTTAAAAATAATTACTTCAACCCGCCCCGCCCCAAATAACTTTAAACTTGCCCCTCCCCGCATTGCTCTAAATCCGGCCCGCCCCGCCCCATTCCCATCCCTAATCTTTTGGCAAGTAAAAAGTGGTTATTATTTGTAAAAGAGTGAAGTGTCAAAAATACACTTAAACTATCTTCTTCTTTTTTAGTTTCATACCTAAACGATCACTCATCAGTTTGAGAAACACACATCTCTCTTTTCTTATACTCTCTTATGGTGTGTGTACTACACTCTCTTTTAAATTTTTTAAAAAAATTATCACATAACAATCCACATGCACAAAACATTCCACTTTGATAACTTTGCTCTTGCACCTTAATGTTGTTGTGTGTTTTGGTTATTAACAAACCATGGGAACTAATAGAGGGATCATGTCCTATGTACTTCAACTGTCAACTGTCGAATTGGAAGCCAGCTGTAAAAGCTGACAGGTTGGTGAAAAAGCACACCTGTTGTTCCTGTGCACTTCGTACTGGATGGCCAATGAGAAATACCGAGGTTTCTCTCATTGCAAATTTAAAAGAACCTCTTTCAAGACAAAAAGAGGTGTGCTTTTTGAGATTTACAAAAAGGATCTATCAGTTACTCTCTCAAGAAAGTCACATACAATATCTGCACTCAAGGGACCTAATCGAACACGTCTAGTGGAATCTTTAGAATGTGGAACGTATATGAAAATTTGGGCTACGAATTATAATATATGCCTACAAAATTAAAAATAGTAACTAGTTACAACGATTCTACGCCTTGTCTTTTACACCAACATTTGTAGAAACTCCTACTGGTGTACTTGTTATTCCTTTGTTAGCGAGTATGGGATGACTTCAAAGAGAGATTTGATAAATCAAATCTTACCAGGATTTATCAACTTTGGATAGAGCTAGCTACTCTGAAACAAGGTACAGATTATGTAACAAACTACTACTCTAAATTGAGGAATGTATGGGATGAGATTGATATATTGGTGCCCTCTCCTTCATGTAAGTGTAGTGAAGCTAGGCCTTATATTTAACATCTGCATCAACAAAGGTTGATGATATTTCTAATGGGATTAAATGAGTCCTACAGTCATGTAGCCCATCTGCGCTTGTCAATGACCGGAAAGAAAGAGCTCTACTCAAAGAAAGGAAGAAGTGATATACTACTTAAGGATGAGGTGCCCTATGCAACTATGATTCAGGAAGAAAGCCAAAGAGTATTAGGTGTAGTAGACACAAATAAGAAACCACTCACTATGATAGCAGGAAGAGGACAAGGATTTAAAGAAAAAAAATCAATCTCAGGCAATACAGCATGTGAGATGTGAGATATGTGGTTATACGAATCATGTAACAGAGAAGTATTATAGGCTAGTTGGATATCCTCTTGATTTTAAGAGTAAGAGAAAGGAGAAAGGATCAGCAAGTAGATCCGGATCTTATCAGAACAACAATGAAGGTTTCAGATCAGTCTGGAAATTTTAGATCTCAAGTCAATAATGTTTCAGCTGAAAAACAAAAGCAGGAATATGAACTCACAGAAGAAGAGCATAATCAAGTAAGAAACCTATTACACAACAAGGAATTAGCTGATTGCAAGGCTAACTTGGCAGGTAATATTTCCTTGATGACTGAATCTTCTGCATATGACTGGATAATAGACTCAAGAGCAACTCATCATGTAACTTCTTATGAAGAGTTACTAAATGAGTGGAAGTATGTAAGGAGTGAACAATGTAATTCAGTCTAACTACCTACAGGAAGTAAGACATATGTAAAAGGTATAGGAAACTCAGTTATTCTTGGGGACTTGACAGTCAAAAATGTTCTCCATGTACCAAATTTCAAGTTTAATCTACTGTCAGTAGCCAAACTCACCATAGATTTATCCTGCACTGTGAGTTTCTTTCCTCATTTATGTGTGTTATAGGCACTCTACAGTGGCAAAGTGATTGAGATTGGTAGACTGAGTAATGGACTATACATACTGAAGAATGAGATTACTACGGTAGCTTGATCATCTTCACAAAAAGATACATGTCTGACTGAGTTGTGGCATCTCAGACTTGGTCATCCATCTAGCAAAGCAATGGAACACACTTCTTTTCTTAGGGAACACCTAGGCACCAACGCTCATGATTGTCAAATATGTCCACTAGCTAAGTAGAGTAGACTGGCCCTTTCCTGATAGTGTAACTAAGTCCAGTCATATTTTTCAGCTCATACATGTTGATGTTAAGGGACCATACAAGGTACCTACTTATGATAGGAAATAATATTTTATGACAATTATTGATGATTACAGTAGGTTTACATGGTTATGTTTGATTCAGAAAAAGACTGATGTGCACATTGTATTGAAAGATTTCTTACTCCTTGTTAATATAAAGTTTGGTATTACAGTATAAGTTATAAGAATAGATAATGGAACAAAGGTTTTTTAACTCTAAATGTAGCACATTATTTACTTCCCTTGGAATCATTCATCAAAGTTCTTGTGCATACACCCCTCAATAGAATGGCGTTATTGAAAGAAAACACACACATATACTGAATACAGCAAGAGCCTTAAGATTTCAAAGTGGGATGCCTATTAAATTTTGAGCAAATTGTGTTAAAACAACAGCTTATTTGATTAACAGGATCCCTACTGTAGTTCTACAAGGAAAAACACCTTATGAATTGCTCTATGGGAAGGAACCAAATATAGAACACATAAGAGTCTTTGGATGTTTGTGTTTTGCATTAGTCTTACCAAGAACAGATAAATTTGCTCCCAGGGCCAAGAGGTTTGTGTTCATGGGATACTCAGAAACTCAAAAAAGATACAGAATCATGGATTTGGAGACTCATTGTTTCTCTGTAAGTAGGGATATCACTTTTATGGAGCACATATTTTCTTTTAAGGAGGTAGCAGTTAGCTCTATGGATCTGTCAGCACAAAGTTGTGACCCCACTATGCAACTGGACATGTTTCCTTCACAACCTTATAGGCTTCATGATGATCAGGTGGAACTTACTACTCCTAATCAAGAACAGTTGCCAAATGACTAGGATTATAGGCAAGATTGGAGATTTACGGATATGAGCCACCAATACGGCAACAACTGGTGGTGGATCTCTTTCTTTGTTGTTTATGTCTCTCAGGAGGTGATTCTAAATTTGTTTGATTAAATGCCCCAATGAATTCAGTACTTTATTTCTTTTCTGTAGCTTATGAGTCTCATTCATAAAAATTCTAGGGAACAGAATCCACATTACTAACTAGAGAAAGGATTCATTGTCTGATTTGCTTAGTTTGAGGGTATGTTTGAGCCAAAAGCATAACGGGGTAAAACTGACCCATTTTGAATAGTTCAGGATATATCTGGTCATTTTCCTTGAATTAATTGTGTGAATCAAGTGTGGTTGCTGTAATATCTCAAAATATGACAAATTGAATTTGCAGTTGGTCAGCTGGGGGAACACAGAAACACTCTTGACTCCTATATCATCCTTTATGTTGTTATTTATTTTTGTTCTTTGACATGATTTTGCAGGTTTTTCTGATGGGTGTATGCCTACCTATGTATGTTGTCCACTCTAAAGACAAGCCATGAAATATCTGGGATTTCACTGGCGTATTCATCTGCTTGTTTGCCATTATTATTGCTTATTATGCAGATACACAGCTCTATAACTTTGTGAGCAGAAATCAAAAACTAAAAGAGCTTGGCGAGCCAATGGTTCCCAATCTTGATGAAGGCCACTGGAGGTATTCACGACATCCAAACTATTTTGGGGAGCAGTTATGGTGGTGGGGACTCGTCCTATTTGCCTGAAACTTAGGTCAGGCTTGGACTTTTGTTGGTGCACTCGTTAATAGCATGTGTCTTGCACATGTCACTGTGCTTGTTGAGAAGAGGATGCTTAAGCAAGCCTACAGAGCTGAAGCATACAAGCTCTACCAGAGGACAACATCTGTGTGGATACCATGGTTCAAGTCTTTTGCAAAAGGAAAAGATAAGAAAACTTGAGTCTATTTTCAATCTATTTGGTATCTTCCTTTATTAAATGTCCATGACAAAAACTATTGAATAAGTAGTCTAATAATGTGCTTTTTAATTATGTGTCTTGTATAGTTCATTTGCTTGCATTTTTCCCTTGCAAATCTGCCACCTTCTTGTCGTTCATCCAATAGCCTGAAAGTTTTCTAAGAAGAAACAAAAATATGAGGATTGTTCACCAGAAACATGCATAATACATGTAAGAAGGTAGGAAGAAATCAGAACTACTGAATCCAGATATCTCAGCATGTATTATATGTTGAATGGAATTCGAAGAATAAACAAAAACAACAACCTAATTACTTGAATATATGTTTAAACTATCATCTCGATTCACTTGTAGTTTCGTCCAGCATAGAATTCTCAATTCAAGACGTATTTCTTCTTTCCAATTTGATTTGCATTAAATCTTCAAATGTTAGTAAGCCTGACATACAAATGATAAATATTTTTGTATTTCTCTGGTTAGAATAGCGACAAGAGAATAATGTGCCAAGTTCCACAATTGAAGTCCTGGAACTTGAAAGAGTTTTGAGGAATGAAAAATTGAATTTCTTCTGATCGTGCTTATAGGAGAGAGCTCAAGAACTTTAAGATTTGAGCTCCGTAACAGTTGTCAATGGAAAAAAAAGTAGACAATATACAAAGAAAATTGTTGAATTTTCCATGACTACCCTTTATATAAAGCTTGATTGAGTAGAAGCATTGAAGATTGTCTTAGCCTGGAGAGTTGGTACTTTAGTTGTGTCTTGTGTATTGAACATGTTCTTTCAAAATATTCAGGAGTCTTGTTTCTATTTACTTGCAACTAAAAGAAAAAATCTTATGTCAGTATGCTTACAACTTTTTTTTTAATCTTATTTCAGCTTGCTTCAACTTTTTTTTAAAAAAAAATCTTATTTTAGTTTGCTTACAATTTTTTTTTAAAAAAATCTTATTATAGTTTGGTTGCAACTTTTTAAAAAAATCTTATTCAGTTGTTGGGAAGCATGAGATCTTGAGAATGTAATTTTGATACTCTGTCAACCATTTTTCGTGCTGAACAGGTTTATTCTTAGAGATGATCAGAATTTAGTTTGCAATAGAAGAGCCCATTTTATCAACTTTTTATGGATTTTTTGTCAAAAGAAAAGAAAAGGCACAATGCACATGTGAAGAACCAGTATGTGGAGTTTGTACAGTTTTTTATATAGAAAAAGAATTCTGTTTGTATAGCTGTGTTTTCAATAGCATTCATCAATCCATAACTAGTACATCTAGTCTAATCTCTAGAATGTGGAACGTATATGAAAATTTGGGCTACGAATGATAATATATGCCTACAAAATTAAAAATAGTAACTAGTTACAACGATTCTACGCCTTGTCTTCTATACCAACATTTGTAGAAACTCCTGCTGGTGTAGTTGTTATTCCTTTGTTAGCGTTGAGGTAGCATCTCAAAACTTCAAGAGCAGCAGCAACAAAGGCCAAGGAAGCAAGAAAAGCAATGTAAGCATTCTTCCAAATCCCGACGTCCATCATCTGGAAACCCTTGAAACAATTGAGAATTCCCATTATAATAGTACCATAACCAGTGCACCAGTGGTAGATATTCCAATACACCCTATATTTGTGTTCCTTTGATGGCCGTAGACGATGAGCTAACACTTGTAATGTTGCAAGCCCTAAAAGTGCACCGCCAATATATCTATGAGAAATGTGTTGTTTAACAGAAGAAGATTGTCTCCCTAGATAAAATCCCAAACCTCCACCAGCAACACCAAGAAAATAAGCTATACTTTGACAATAAATATGTAGATTGAACCACAAAGCTGGGTACTCTTGTAATGGTAAATATCTCAGTCTTGCAAGAATAACACCAAGTGGCATCATCATTCCCCAACTAACCCCATTGATAATCCCATGTGCAATCTTTATCTTATACCTTGAATTTTGTTTTACATTATCATGAGTAGTTATAGCCACAGTTTTCCCAGAATGGAAATCTAAAGTCCCAAAAGATCTCAAGTTATCTCCTGACATGTCATGACTTTCTGGTGTAGCATCGTCTTGTAGTGGTCCTTCTTGCCAAACATGATTCACAATATTGCTTCCATTCATAGGTAGCTCAAACTTCGCAAAGATGATGACTTGTCCCTTGATATTTTGGGCTGATACGTTGTGAACCCTAAAGCTCAAGTCCCCTTTTACAAGCGTGGTTCCATAAGTATCAATAGGCGACGTGTATGCTTCGAGAGTACCATCAAAATGCTGTAATGCAACAAAAGCTTGGGAGCCGATCATCCCTGTAGATGTTGGGTTTATAGCCCAAGCAACCCATCTTCCGTTCTCATCGTTTAGAGACTTCCTAAATGCGATATCGACAGTACTAGAAGCCACGTCGTAGTTCCAGTGAATAAATGAATTCAAATTATGAAGATCGCTGCACGAATAGTAGGATTTCCCATCGAACTGGAAATCCGAGCAATTGGTTTGAGCAGACGATGAAAGGAACAACAGGGAGAAAAAGAAGCAAAATGCTAACGTGTTCTTAGAGCATGCCATGAAGTATCTGTGAATTTCTTATGACGGAGGGAGACTGTATTTATAATAGGGTGAACTAATCCCATTTAAAGAGGGATTAGGGTACTAAAATTTGGAAGTTACTCAATTTGGTAGGGATTAGGATTTATTTTTTATATATAATCCCACTATGAGTGGGAATAGGAAAATTGCAAACGATCCAACTTCTATAAATACACTAATCCATATATAAATAGTTGATATATATATTTATGCTATTAGATTTTTGGTTTCTTAAAACTGCAAAAGAAGTTTCAAATTTATTTGGTTTATTATGTTCAGAAATAATAAATGTTTTGTCTAATATTTAATTAACATATGCAGGCATACAGTTTGATATTTTCAAATATTTTTCCGAAGTGTTTTTCCGTAAGCAGCAAGATAAAATTTGGTCTGTTTATAAATTTCGTGTGGTGCAATGGTGGAACTGCTTCACCGTTAATTATAAATTTCGTATTTAAGTCTTGGACATGGAGCGTCACCCCCAAATAAGCCCTTTAATACGCGATTCGAATCTTGTAGGACCTCCAATGTGTACTCCAAAAATCACGTGGAAAACAAAAATAAATAATATTTGGTCCGTTATTTTTTTTCTTACCCTTTTATTTTTCCCCTCCCTCTTAATTAATTTCTCTTTCCATTCTCCTCTCTTTAATATACTCTCTCCGTCCCTTTTTAGTTGTCATGATAAGATTTTGCACAATCTTTAAGAAAACATTAATTAGGAATATTATTTGACTAATATACCCTTATTAATTCTTTAATATTTATCTATTTACGTGTCTCTTAATTCTAGAATAATTAATAATAAAGACAAAGTTGAAAAAAAGATAATTAAATTTCTTTTGATTTTCTTAAATTAACAACTATTTTAAGTAGTTTTAGTATTCGTGAAAACTAATATGAGATGGAGAGAGTATTAAGGAAAGTGGAAGGAGATGAATATATGGTCAAACAATTATTATCATTAGTAGTTGATAAATTAATTAATAATTAATCAATATTGACATTCAGTGGTATATATGTATATGTATATGTATACTACTAGTTTAGAGTATGTGCATTGCACGTGTGTACCGCGTCAGTTAATAATATATATATATATATATATATATATATATATATATATATATTTACTTATATAGCCCCTATAATTGAATACACAACTTACTCAAAATTATGTAAATATTACTAACTCATATGATCAAGTTTATAAATATATATGAGAGAAAGCATCAAAACTCCTAAGATATAGTTTTCTCTCAACATATATTTTAGAACTCTTTAAATTTTAAAATATATTTTCTCTTGCCATATTTATTAGGACTCATTAATTATCAATTCTCCTAGTACCTTTTACCATATTGTTTCCTCATACCATATATTTTAGGTCTCCTTAAGTTTAAAGTATATGGACATGAATATGTGATCGTTCGACGCTACCTTCGCAGTGTTGGCGAAGGTGCAGTTTAAAATTTACCCTTATGTGAAAATGATTTGTGATTAACCAGGATTTGGAATATGGGTACATGATTGATTGCACAGAAATCACTCTCGAATTACTGCAATTAGAAGGGAGAAATGAGCCGATTGAGATTAGCAAGCACGTTAATATTCTAACCTCTCATATCATGGACAGAACAGAATTTGGCTGTAGCTATGAACAAGGAATACTAATTGTGGAATTGTTAAACCAGTACAAGCAGATAATTAGTGCTCAATCTGCCTGGCACTCATACATCTCCAGGTACGTAATTAACTTCACATACATCATCATTTTTTGTCAAAAACCAAAAGCTGTTTTAATTTGCTCGCAGGCGTAGAGAGCTCAAAATAATAGAAAATCAAGTGGAAAGGATTTTGCTGGAGATTATACAACCACGAATAGATCATGTGGCTATCGCGCAAATCAACTCACATGGGAATGATTTACTGGGCAAGTTTTTGGATGAGATGCACAAGAAATTCGGCTTCATTAATATGAAGTTGATTGTGGATCAATGCAAGAAATCTTTGTTTGCAGGTGATGAACCAACTACTCATTTAATCACTTCGACCCTTACGCTTTTATCTAGCAATCCATATTGGCAAGATCTAGTTCGTGCTGAGATCAACGAGCTGTGCCATGGACACCCACCCACAGCTCAGCAGCTTCGCAGGATTGGATTGGAAAGTCATGGCCTTTTTTAACCCGTTAATTTATTCTCTTTTTGTTATGTTTTTTCTCTCTTAAGTCCTCAATATTTGTTTCCATATAAATTATTTCATCAAATTTAAAGTGGATTCATATAGAGTAACTGATAATAATAAAATGGATGGCTTCACATGCTAATTAAATCACCAAAAAGGAAAAAGAACAATGTCTCTCCACCATTAATTGCACACTCAGATATTGCTGCAGTTCCATCAGCCATGGTGTTTTTAAGCTCTTACTTTTAGTCAAAAAAGTATAAGAATAGGTTAAAAGGTATGAAAAATTTACTATGTTTAGTCTAGTATTCTAAAAATAGATTTTCACTCATCTATTGTTTGTTGGATTTGTAATATTTTGATGGATGCAGTTAAACATGGTAATTAAAGAGTCCCTTCGGCTGTACCCACCAGTTGCTATAATGTAGCGTATGGTTTGTGAAGATATAAGGCTAAGGGATGGGTTGGTTATTGAGAAGGCAGTATCAGTATGTATTTCAGTAAAAGCCATACATCACAGTGAAGAAATATGGGGAGAGGACGTCCATGAATTTAACCCTCAACGTTTTGCTGACGATGCATCTACTGAACCTCGCAAGCACTTCCTCCCATTTTCAACTGGTACTCAAAGTTGTCCTGCTCAGTATTTTACTTTGATAAAAGCCAAGATACTTTTTGCCATGTTTTTATCAAGGTATAGATTTATTTAGCATGCATGCACTTCCTCCCTTTTCCTTTGAATTTGTATTTTTAATTGCGTGTAACTGTTCCATTTAGTGTAGATTGTTCTGATCCATGGGGTCGAATCGAACATGTAGCTTTGACACAAGTTAATAGATTTTAAAGAAACGCTTCTCTTTCAGTAAAAGACCCTTTTTCTTAATTATTATTATTCGTACAATTTATTTATTTTTCTTTTCAGAACCACACATAATTGAGAGAGTCCACAAAAGTAATGGAAAGTATAATTAATGGGTCTCACAATTAAAAATTCTCCAATAAAGATGGTTTAGGAGCTAAAGAAGGCAGACAAAATGATAAATAAGGGACCACTAATTAGACTATTGTTCTAATGACATCACTAATTAAACAATCAACAGCGTTTTAACGGTTAAAGGTTTCTTGCATGTTCTCTTCAATATTTCAATTGTTTGCTACTTTATTTTGCCCTCTATATTTTGATAAATAATAATTACCAAACTGTTTTTACTATCTAGTGAATATAAATATCCCACCAACTAGTTATACTTGTTATTTCATATTTGCTTAACACATAGCAATTAGCATTTTTTTGGTAACAATGATATTTTACATTTCCTATCATTTTAACATTTTTCTTCTCAATAATTTTAATTAAACTATACAAAGGTTCAAACTTTTGAAATTTGTGAATGCCCTTATACCTTACACTTGAAGTATTTTATAAAAGTTAAATTTTGTTTTGAATATTAGCTTCCACAACCTACAATGGTTAGGACCAATAAAATTATAATATGTTTTCTTTTTATGAAGTTACTACTACTTAAATTGAAGATAATTCTTTTTTCTATGATGAAAAAGAAAATCATAATCCTAATATGTACCATAGTATTATTGAGTCAGTATTAGCTATTCTTAACTAGTGTATTTGTAAGCATGATAGTATTGAAAAGTGAAGCATATCGCTATTTTATTTCAATCGAGAGAAAACAATAATAATATAACTGTACAAGAAATGTTTAAACATCAAAAATATGTTTGATAGGAAGAAAAGAGAAAAAATTAGGCCTCTGCAGTATATATATATTAGTTATTAGTTCACTAGTGATTTTGATTACGCTTCTCACGTTCAAAAGAAACTCGGTAAACTATCCGCACTTTGTGTGGTGGTGAACTACCTCAATAAGATTACTCATGATCCTAGAGTAATATTCGGTCCACTTTTGATGGCGCAAATTCACTTGCCAAAAGACATTTCCAGTTTTTTTTTGTTTCAATCTGCACAGTGTAATCCACAAATTCTTGGCAACTTGTAATCTAATGTTTTAGTGAGATATTTATTGATGTAGTGCCTGAGTGATATGGATTCCGCCTAACTCTTAAATAACATTTCCTAACTTCAGCATCCAAGGAATACATGCCACACTAAATGGTCGCAGCACAAGTTCATTTACCTTTGCTAATTTTAGCAATCGTTAATACAGTATTATCATTAAGAATGCCTTTTCCCCCTACAGCATGTGCAACAAACCATTTGGCTTCCAGTTGCCACCAAATTAAGGTTAAAATCAATATAATCACGTACGAATGTCCAAAAAAAAAAACTGCATCTCTAAAGATTACACTATAACCTTCAATTCAATCAATATGCACAAAAACAATGATCTTTGATGAACCACAAAGAAAGTGAAATTACATTATGCATCCTCATAAAAAGATAATTTTTGTTGAATTATTTTTTGAGTGTAAATACAATATCCCTTAACATAATTATTGAAGATAATTAGTTGTTTGTTAGTTGTGAATAGTTAGCTAATTCTTGTTAGATGATTGGTTGTTAGATTGGTTGTTAGTTAGCTGTTAATAGTTGTTAATAGTTTGTTAAGATAGTGGGGCCCACACTAATTAAGGATTGTATATGTACAGGAAAGGGTAGATATTTTTGTGTACATTTTTCATTTTTCATTTTGGAATAAAAACAGAGAAGCCCTAATTGCTTCCGCCTCTCTCTTCATCTTCATCTCTTCTCTTCATCTCCTTTTTTCTTCTTCTTCCACAGCTTTCGTTGATCATCGAACATGGTATCAGAGCAGGTCACCAATTGAAGACTGGAGTTTATCGAAGAGGACGAGATTAGCCGGAGAAGCCATAAGAGCTCGGAGGCGACGAACAGTGAAGAAGAAGCTGCAGAAAATGGGAGATCTTTCGCAAAGTGAAAGAGTAGTCATAGAGCATGGTCATCCCTTGTATGTGCACCCATCGGACACTTCGGGATGTGTTCTAGCACCGGTGAAACTCATCGTATCTGAGAACTACGGAGTATGGAGCCGAGCTATGAGGATCTCGCTTCTGGCTAAGAAGAAGCTAGGGTTCGTAACTGGAACATGCAAGAAGGAATCGTTTGACGAATCTCTCCACGAACAATGAGAGATGGTGAACGCGATTGTGCTCTCGTGGATCATGAATACAGTGTCGGAGAGCTTGTTGAGTGGCATTGTATATGCATCAAATGCATATTTGGTTTGGGAGGACCTGAAGGAAAGCTTTGATAAGGTGAATCGAGTGCGAACATTTCAGGTACACACGGCCATTGCGAATCTTAAACAGAGAACCAACCCGGTGTCAATGTACTTCTCAAAATTGAAGGAGTTATGGAGTGAGTTTGATTTGATAGCCCCTTCTCCGAATTGTGGCTGTCCAAAGTCTAAGGATTATATTGAGTACCTGCAAGAGCAGAGATTAATGTAATTTTTGAGTGGTCTGAACGAATCTTATGATCAAGCTAAGAGGCAGATTTTGATGAAGTCCAATGCACCATCTGTAAATCAGGCTTATGCCTTGATAGTGCAGGATGAAAGCCAACAGTTGAATGCAGAGAAATCTATCCCAGTAGCAATACAAGTCAGAAGAAATGATAACTATAAGGGTGGCATTTCAATATTCTGTGAAAATTGCCACATGCGAAATCACATAAAGAAGGATTGCTACAAGCTAGTTGGATATCCCTCAGAAAGGAGTAACAATGCTAACAGGAGGGACAGCAACTATCGTGATGAATGGAGGAGAGATAGGTACAGAGAAGGGCACAAGCGAAATAACAATGAAGAGTGGAAAAATGAAGCACATGCTGCTCTAGCTAACAATGCAGATTGTGTCCAGGAAAGGCATACTTGTAAGGATGACAATGAGGGCCGACATGCTGATGGCAACAGAAGAAGTGATTCAGAAAATCAGTACAAACAATATGGCACTAATTCTGAAGAGTGCCAAGCCCATATGACAGGTATTGTGACTTGTTTGATGTCTCAATTAGAAAGATGCGAATGGATAGTTGATTCTGGAGCATCTCATCATATTACTGCAAACAACAAGATATTAAAGAACATTCATAGCCTGAGATCAAACAAAGGAATGAGGATGCATTTGCCAAATGGAAGTACAGTGCCAATTACGCATACAGGATGTGCTGAGTTGTTTAGAAAGGAGAGAATTACAAATGTGTTATTTGTGCCTAATTTTAAATATAATTTACTATCAGTGTCACAACTAATTAAGGAACTGAGTTGTTCAGTCAAATTTTTTCCTGATTACTGTGTCTTTCAGGACCTCTATAGTGGTAGGGTGAAGGGGATTGGTAGATTGCAAGGAGGACTGTACATATTCCAAGGAACAGCTGAAGAATATGATGAACCAGAAAGAAGCATGAGACAGGCTTACATGGCAGATGCAAATGGAAGATGCAATCTATGGCATAGGAGGCTGGGACATCCTTCAACATCTACAATGAAGACTATGGTAGAATTCAAGGACAAGATTGACAAAAATATGCATAATAACTGTAGAATTTGCCCCTTAGCAAAGCAAACTAGGCTGCAGTTCCCTTTGAGCACTTCTAGAGCAGCTCAACCCTTTGAGCTAGTTCACTTGGATTTGTGGGGTCCTTACAAAACCCCCACCTTTGATGGGAAGAAATACTTCCTTACTATTATTGATGATCATACTAGATATGCTTGGATTCATTTGTTGCAGCTTAAAACTGAAGTAATTGTAGTCTTGAAACAATTTGTAACACCCCTCAAAATTTTCCTTAAGATTCGGGCCTTCTTTGTATACGTGTGGGGCCCATCGTATTTATTTCAAAGTATGTGCTTGAGTTAAGATGAGTCTCTGAGGAATTTAAGAACGTTGGAGGTGATGTGGGGTCATTGAGGACCCCTAGGGCCGAGCTAAGCCCAAAAGATCCATCGTGGCTAAGTTTAGGACAAGTTCATGTAAGGGTCGACTTTTAATGACCTTATCTTTTGAAAGACGTCAATCTGGATGGCTCACGACCTATCAAATTAAAGGTGGTCGAGTCTTCTTTCCAACGCCACCAAGAATATAATTTTTGGAGTTCGGAGTCAAAAGATATGATGATCCTAAGATGAACTAGCACGACAGAAATTTCATTTTGGCCTGGGTTGCAACTGCTGGGGAAATGGCCTTGGCGCTGTAAGGGCACGACGTGCCACTATCGCGTCAGAAACATTCCTCAGTAGTTTGGCCCTTGGCGCGATGCACCACTAAAAGTTGTGCAGGGTTTTCAGGCCAAATTCCCAGAATTCAGAACAATGGGTTTGGCGCTGTAAGGGCGCGACGCGCCACTATCGCGCCAGAAACGTGCCTCAGTAGTTTGGTCCCTGGCGCGACGCGCCACTAAAAGTTGTGCAGGTTTTAGGCGTAATTGGCCTTGGCGCTGTAAGGGCGCGACGCGCCACTATCGCGCCAAGGGCGTTTTGGCCTAATTTTCAGAATTTGGAGGAAGGGCAATTTGGGAATTGTCCCAAATTATATATACACAAGCCTTGTACATTTTGGGACCATTTCTTCAGCCCCCACTCTCTCTCTAAAAGCCCTAGCTCCTCTCTCTTCTCTTCTTCTCCATTTCCAACAAAAAAAAGGAGTCCAAGAACTTCAAGATTTGAGTCCTCCATTGAAGACCCAACTACAAGGTTTTCTTCAAGTCTTCACTAAGGTATGTAAGGCTATCCAAAATATGGGTTGAGTTCACCCATGTGCCCTATTCTTGTTTTGAGGTTAGATATTCATGGAAATGGAGTTCCTTGGTATGGTACATGTTTGAATGAGTTTTGTTCCCATCTTATTTGATTATTTATGTGTCAATGTTGTTGAGCTAAGAGGTTACTAAAATGAGCCCTTATGTGAGTATGAGATGATGAAGAAATGAGTTGCTAAATATGTTTTATTGATCTTCTAAATTATGTAGATTTGATAAAGGATGTTATTTTTCTTAAACATGTTGCTTAATATGAAAGGTCAAATTTAGAGTCTTGAAATTTTGATGAGCCTCAAATGTTTCTCAAACGGATGGAGGTAATGATTGGTTATATCTAGATGATGTTATATATGTGCATTTAAAACCTCTTTTGAAGATATGATTGAGATTTGATTGTGATAGAGTTGATGAGTTGAAAAGGTTGTAATGAGACTTGTCGATATGATTTGATTGAGTTGATTGGATGGAGTCTTATGAGCATTGAGTCTTAGGAGGAATATCGAGAACCGAATTGGGCAAGAGTATAGTCCATACTCAAACCCAATAACTGCGTCGCCAAACGTAGGGGGGATGGAACCGTTAAAGTTGGATGCTTCCCCGAGAGATTTGTCCTGACATTATAGGACCTGGTTGGATTGAATCCATGATTTGTTGATTCGTTCATGCCCTGGCAAAGTATGAATGGACGCGGCAACAACGTTGGTTTGTTGTACTTTCACTGGCTCATAAGTGATGATTGTCGGTTAAGAGAAACTCCCAAATAGGTTTTGATAGAAATCTGAGTCAGATTGAGTTGAATTGTATATGATTGGTCCAGTCTAAATCATATCCTTGTTTGGACTTAGGACATTTGATTGAGTTGTCATTCCTTTAGAGTTGAGCTCCCGAGTTGATTTATTCTTCCTTGATGTTCGTTGTATTCGGCCATTTTACATACTCGTACATTCCATGTACTGACGCCATTTGGCCTACATCATTTCATGATGCAGAGACAGGTACTAGAGATCATCAACCGGCTCTCCGTTGAAGATCCACATACACTTCCAGCCAGTCGGTGAGTCCTCCTAGTTTCCGGAGGATATTGGGCCTTCTTGTACAGTTTTGATTGCCTTTTCTTCATTTAGATTGTCGGTAGCCATGGGCTTATCATTGGCACCTGATAGACTTGAATAGAGGCTTCATAGACTGGAGTGTGGGGAGGTCGAGCGGTCATCTTGAGGAGTCCTATTTTGATTATCTTCTTTGATTTGTAAATGTTTGGCCTTCGGCCCTTATGTTATGAGAAGGACTTTTTTAATTGAGTTTCCGCTAAGAGAATATGCTTGAATGAATGAGTGACTATATCAGGTGGTTCGCTCGGAGGTCAGAAATGGCCTTCGGGTGCCAGTTACATCTAGGGTACCCTCCCGGGACGTGACACAATTTCTTGCTTTTGTGAATACACAATTCAACTGTAATATGAAGACTCTTAGGTCTGATAATAGCACTGAATTCTTTAACCATCAGTGTTATGAGTTATTACAGGGCCTAAGAATAATTCATTAGAGTAGCTGTCCCTATACACCACAACAAAATGGAGTGGTTGAGAGAAAACACAGGCAGATTTTGGAAATGGCAAGAACTATTAAGTTTCAGGCTTTCTTTCCAACAAAATATTGGGGGTTTTATGTCAAAACTGCAGTATATCTTATGAACAGGTTGCCATCCAGTGCACTGCAAGGTTGCACCCCTTATGAGTTGATGTACCACAGCAAAGCATCCCTTGATCACTTAAGGGTGCCTGGTTGCCTCTGGTTTGTTACTACCCTGCCCAGATCAGATAAGTTTGCATACAGAGCTAAAGAAGCTGTATTCATGGGTTTTTCAAAGACTCAAAAGGGCTACATTGTGCTTGATTTATCTACTAACAAGTTCTTTGTTAGCAGGGATGTAATATTCCATGAAGATGATTTTCCTTTTTGCAGCTCTGCAGCTGAAGAGGATAACATATTCCTTCAACTAAGCCATGTTGAACCTTCATATACTTCTCCTGTTCACATTTGCCAGTCACCACCTGCAGCAGCAAGGAGGACACCTGACAATGGTGCTGCTACAGCTACAGCTGCCACAGATGCAGTAGAAACACCTATGGTTATTGCTGCACCTGCTGATGATCATGATGTTGCACCTGCTAATCATGATATTGCACCTGCACCTGCTACTGATGATGAGGCTGATAAGACTGCACAAGAGGATGTTGCACCTGTTGTCAATGGAAATAGACCAGTTAGGCTGACCAAACAACCTGGATGGCTGAATGACTATGTTGTCAACACTAGTCATGATCATGATCACATCTACTCTATAAGTAAATATTTGTCATATGCACGAACATCAGAAAAGTACAGGAGCTATTTAGCAAAGTTCTCTACTTTAGCTGAGCCAAAAACCTTTAAGGAGGCTTCAAAAGATGCAAGATGGATAGATGCCATGCAGCAGAAAGTCAAAGCCCTTGAGGATAATCATACTTGGAGGATTGTTGATCTTCCAAATAGAAAGAATGTAGTTGGCTCTAAATGGGTCTACAAGATCAAGTATGAAGCAAATGGAGAAGTAGAGAGATTCAAGGCAAGGTTGGTAGCAAAAGGATACAGCCAAAAGGAAGGTCTCGACTATCATGAAACCTTCTCTCCAGTGGCCAAAATGATCACTGTGAGATCAGTGATTGCACTGGCAGCATCGAAGGGCTGGAAACTCCACTAAATGAATGTGTATAATACATTCTTACAAGGAGATTTGTATGAAGAAGTATATATGAAACTACCAGAAGGGTTCAAGAGGAAGGGGGAGACCAAGGTATGCAGATTATTGAAGTCTCTGTATGGCTTAAAACAGGCGTCAAGGCAATGGAATATCAAGTTAACTGATGCATTGCTAGCTGCAGGATTCACACAAAGCCTCCATGATTACTCACTTTTCACAAGGAGATCAGGTAACAACATTGTCATAATACTTGTATATGTAGATGATCTTCTCATTACTGGAGATAGCAACAATCTCATAGAGGCAGCCAAGCAGATCCTGCAACATGATTTTAGAGTAAAGGACTTGGGGGAACTCAAGTATTTCCTTGGTATAGAAGTTCTGAGATCACAATATGGTATCATTCTTAATCAAAGGAAATACATATTGGAGTTTATATCAGAAATGGGCTTGGCAGGCACAAAGCCAATTGCCACACCTCTAGAACCTGGAATCAAACTGACTACAATGGAGTATGACAAGGCAATTGGAGTCAGGGATGATAAGCCTTTAGAAGAAATCTCAAAATACCAAAGGCTGATAGGAAGGTTACTGTATGTCACCATCACTAGGCCAGACATCAGTTTTGCAGTCCAAACACTCAGTCAATTTATGCAGAAGCTTAAGGTTTCACATTAGGAAGCAGCTGTTAGAGTGGTTAAATATTTGAAGAATGCACCAGGTCAAGGCCTCAGTTTTAAATCACAGCCTACACAGGAGATAACATGCTGGTGTGATTCAGATTGGGCAGCATGTCCTAATACTAGAAGATCCATCACAGGTTATGCAGTGAAGTTCGGAGAGTCACTAATCTCCTGAAAATCTAAGAAGCAGCAAACAGTATCCAGGAGCTCAGCGGAGGCAGAATATAAGAGCATGGCAGCTGTGGTAGCAGAAGCTACTTGGCTGCTGGGCTTATTCAGAGAACTTGGAGTAGAGATTCATAAGCCAATAACAGTGTGGAGCGATAACAAGGCAGCGATTCAACTAGCAGCAAATCCAGTCTATCATGAGAGAACGAAGCATATTGAGATCGACTGTCACTTCATAAGGGACAAGATAAAGGAAGGAACCATAAGGACTGAATTTGTGAAGACAAATAATCAACAAGCAGACTTGATGACGAAGGGATTAGGCAAGCAGCAACACATGTATCTAATGGACAAGTTGGGAGTGTTGGATGTTATGCACCCTCCAACTTGAGGGGGAGTATTGAAGATAATTAGTTGTTTGTTAGTTGTGAATAGTTAGCTAATTCTTGTTAGATGATTGGTTGTTAGATTGGTTGTTAGTTAGCTGTTAATAGTTGTTAATAGTTTGTTAAGATAGTGGGCCCCACACTAATTAAGGATTGTATATGTACAGGAAAGGGTAGATATTTTTGTGTACATTTTTCATTTTGGAATAAAAACAGAGAAGCCCTAATTGCTTCCGCCTCTCTCTTCATCTTCATCTCTTCTCTTCATCTCCTTTCTTCTTCTTCTTCCACAGCTTTCGTTGATCATCGAACAATAATTTACAAAAAACTTTGTAAATTTTGAAAGACTAAAATTGTTATGTAATGAAAAAATATATATAACAAGGATGCTAATAGAAGTAAACTAAATTTTAAAAAGTTGAGTTATAATTTATTCAAATTTGAAGGCTAATTAAAAAGAATTTTTTAAAATATTTTGATATTATAAAAATGTTACATTTATTAATAAATCATACGAAATACAGACATATTAAATAGTATTTAATAGGAGTAGTTGATAAATATATTTTTAGGTAGAAGAAGAGGAAATTTGGGTCAATATGTGAAGGACATTTTTGATCGAAGAGATGAAAGAAGAGCATTTTAGATTTATTCTTATATGTTAAAAATATTTTTGATCCAATAAGTGGAAGAAGGATATTTCTGAATTATTTTTAATACGTTAAGAGTATTTTTGAACCTTTTCTATTTTATAATTTATTTGATTAAAAGTAGAAGAATCAAATGATAAAAAAACAGGGGCAAAGTAAATATATTTAAAAGTCAGGTTACAATTAAAGCAAAAGGCATTTAATAATGCAAGAGCCGACATTTTTGTCCATTCAAGTAAACTATACAATTTTCTAAGCAAAAGGTACAAAATATTAAAACTGAAATGACCATTTTGGCCCTATAGATAGCGGTCATACAAGCACGTTCTACTTCAAACTCCCTTTTATTTTATTATATCAAATACCTGAAATAATCTTGTAGTAATTGGTTAATTTCGAATACAGGTGTTGTACTATTATAAAGATTTTATTTTTGTACACGTAAATAATGCAAAGAAAAATTTTATGATGGTAGAGGCACAATCAATGATAATTACGTGAGGTTCCATTCTATTTTTGATATTTGGTTAAGTGGGTCCATTTATTTCTTTTCACCGAATGCAATTCTTCAAAAAATTGGAAATGTGAAAAATAATAGAAACTTATTTTTTCTTTTGGTAACTGAAGAAAAGTTAAGACTAAAAGACAACAAACCAAATATTAGAGCATGCAATAGTTTAAATTATTTAAATGTCCAAAAATAGTTTAGGAAAGGAAGGAATCAGGAATGGTCAGAGATTGGCCTCCACATATCTTTCTTCATTTTTAATATTATTCTTATAGATTTATTTATTTATTATTATTATTGAGTTTTCTATTTTAATTTTATTTTTTTTAGTGTGAAAGTATGAGAAATAAAAAGAAAAAAGTTTGTGGATAGAAGAAGAACAAAACCGCATGATAATTAGAGCCCATAAAAAGGGTGATGTGGAAACATGACCTGGTCTTCATTCTTTCTCCCTTTTGTTTAGTTACTCTTTGTTATTAAACTGTATTGTAAATATTAAAAATAGTAATAACAACTAAAGGTAATAAAACACAGAATTTGAAAAATTAATGCAGGAACAAAATCGAGCCCACTGAATGCACAGTGTGTCCTTAAGGAAATTATTTCCCTCAAAGTATCCGAGGTTTTGGAATCTTTCCTCCCAGGATAGAACGATTTACTCACCAAAGTAGAGGTACTGCAAATCTTTGATGACTGCGAACCACTTGAAGGATGTATATCACACGATTTTAGAAAGTGCAGAAAGAAGAAGAAGATGTTATTTCAGAATTTTCGTATGGAACATTCTGAGGATTAACATATATATATAGACTGTTTACACATTTTAAGAAAAAACACCTGTTGGGAAAAGGTTTGCCTGTTGAGAAAAGGTTTGCAACTTTTCGGACAAGGTTGCAACCTTTCAAAAATCCGTTGAAAAAACGGAGGGAAATTTTAAATTAATCCTGGAAAGAAACGGGTCGCGGGTCAGGATTTTTTTCACTTAATTAATTAAATAAATAAATAATATTAATTAATTAAAATTTAAAGAAAATTTGGTCCAAAAAGATTATCAATCATATCAATTGACCGAAGCCGAAGCCGAGCGAGCGACGACGACGACGGCGCGAGGGGAGACCCTCTTCTTGACCCTTTAGCAACATGAAGGAGTGCTTCTACTTTTAAGTAGGAGACTTTTCATTTTCACTACCTATGTGGGACCAAAACTTATTTAATAAAGCAAGAGAGAACATATCATTTTCCTCTCCACTTCTTTTTCCCTCAATTTCCCTTTCAAACTATCAATTAAACCCAACACTCTTTTCCACACTTATATATTAATTTCATAAAAATCATTTTAGGAAGGCCCGGTTTTTTAATGAATATTTTTGGTCATTCCTTATTTTTGTAAACCATGAAATTAATAATACTTTACACTGATCCTTCTAGAAAAAAATATATACACACATAAAGTTTCAACTATTGAGTCCAATAAATGAATTTATAGCAACATATTTTCCTTTTTGGAGGGTCCTATGACCTTCTTGTATATTTTACTAAAGCGTATCTTCTTCTTTTTTTTGGCATTTATTGGTTGATTTGGACAAGAAATCAAACCTTTGTTATATTTGTAGCACACACTTAATAAAAGACAATCCGTCAAAATGATCCGGTCATTATCACATATTTGCACTCAAGACAATTGTACTAGAGGAGAAAATTAAAATTTTGAATTTCAATTCCATTTGTTTATCAACGACTGCTGCAAATAAAAAAGACATAATACATAAACATGTTATTTAACTTGACATCAACTGACATATATACTTTCTAACTTTGAATGTATATAAATAGTCACTTAAATTTATATTAAATTGAATAAATAGGCACATTTGTTCTACGTGGCATTCTACATGACAATTTTGTATTCTATGTGACATCCTATGTGTATTATATCATATAGAACACGTGTGTCTACTTGTTCAATTTCATACAAATTTAAGTGTTTACTTGTGTACACCCAAAATTGAAAGACATAAATATCAAATGAAACTAAGTTAAAGAACATATTTATATATTATGCCAATAAAAAATAATTTAATTTAAAAAAAAATGAAAAATAATCGATATTTCTTTCCTATGTGGCCATAATACACATCCATCGATTTTAATTAACTCCCTATGCACATCATGTGCGTGTGTTCAATTCTTGTCTAGCTCAGCTGATAAATATAAAAATAAATTTTAAAAAATAACCAGGAGGGTTATAGGACCCTCAAAAAGTAAATGTGTTTACTGTAAATTTGGCTATAGTATAGGCATCATTTTTGCAATTTATTTTCTAGTGCTAAAAGTAAAGATTGAATTGCTGACCTTCTCAAGTTGAAAAAGAATTTCTGTGTTACTGCTCATTAAAAATGAAGATACACTTTTTTTTTTTGGATGGAGTGCCTCTCTTTATTTTCTCCAAGTTATTACTTAAATGGAAGACATGTATCATGATTAAACATAAATGATTGAGATTTAATTAATTAAAGTGAAGGTCTAATCATGATTAGATTTTCATATATTTGCTTTGCTTTCAATTGCTTTGGCAAATTCCATAATTTTAGTTAAATATTATTTCATTCATAAATATTTTAAATACTTTTCTCTTGTTGCAACTTAGGTGTATCAGTTTTTTTATAAAAAAAAACATGTAAAGTGAGAAAATAAGAAATATCTAATGCTTGTAGGAGTAAATTCAGAAAAAGCTAATTAAATAAATCTATGATATTGTAAATATAAGATAATTAAATTATAAATAAAAAAATCGTCTAATGTTAATACTTCTTTGGTCATTAATTAAGAAACTGACTTATCAATTGTTAAAGATATAAAAAAATCAAAATAAAAAAATGAGTACGCAACAAATAAATTAATTTGAAATACAAAAACTAAGAATCGAAATTTCACAAATTTTAAAAAAAAATTATCTAAAAATTTAAAATAAAAGAATACTTATCACTTTACTACAACCCTGATCGATAATATTACAACCTTTTGCTTGAGCCTTTGTTCCCGCCTTAATATTTTCCTTATCACCTTAAACTCCAAACTCAAACAAAAAGGAATACATTTTCCGGAAAGTGTTTTGTTTGAATTTTTAAAAAGTTTTAATTCTAAATCTGAAATATCTAAACCTTTAAACTTTCTAACGGAATGAGATAGAAGTATTATAGAAAAAGAAATTTAAGGAAGTTTTTTTTTTCTTTCTATTTACTTTATACAACTATATATAATATAACTAGGAATTAACCTGTATCCACTGTCAGTGGAGTTTTTTTTTACACTGACAAGTAACTTTAACAGTAACAGAAGGTAAGTTTTTTTCAGTTATTTTTACTTTTATTTTATAAAACATAAATATTAAATATAGGAGATTCTAAATATAGTAGTATAAGGTAATTAGGACTCCAAATTTATTTTACCAATTTCGTTTAGGATTCTGTTATGACTTATAGAAATTAGGAATAGTTCATCGTTCTTGTTTCATCATCGTGGTATTCTTGTTTCTGCAGTACATTGAAGCAAATCATCGGCTTCAAAGTTAAAGCAATTTAAAACTTTCATCAACGAATTCATGGTAACTATTTATTCATTATTTTTTCTATCTCGTCCATTGCTCAATGTTATGCAATGATTTTTCATGGCAGATGAGTGATGATAACCCTTATGTCATTCCGGACATGGAAACTACGTTAAGGAAAAACAATCCCTTTTCTTCCTCTTTTTTTTATTTTAGTTTTACTTGTTGGTGGCGCATTCCTGAGAAAATGTTCTTGTTAGGAGTTCTGTTTGATGGGTTATGAAATTTTAAGTTATACTTATTTTGGTTCATCTAACATCCATTAACTATATATTGCAGGACAAATTAGGATTCTCTAACTTACCAGAGCAAAGTGCAGAAGGATCTTCACAGGAGAAAATAGAGAGTAACACAAATGCAATTGTACCATTTATTTCCCATTTTGGTGATGAAGAATCTAAAGCGCCGTATATCGGTATGGAATTTCAATCATTTGATATTGCATTTAAGCTTTATCTTGATCATGCTCATCGTACTAGTTTTAGTGTGCGTAAAAATCGAATCAGTAGATCAAGAAAAGATAAATCAATAAGAGGTCAAGAATTTGTTTGTTAAAAAAAGCATTTCGCTCTAAAAAAAGTCTCGAAAATAATATGCAACGAGATGAAACTAGAGAAGGGTGCAAAGTGATGATATATCTGTCAAAGAAAGAAGAAGAAAAATGGGTTTTGCTAGATTGGTCTCAAACCATAATCATGAACTTGCTTCTCCACATAGACGAATTCTTGCGCTCGAAAAGGAAAAAGTCTGAGGCTCAGAAGAATCTTATTGATCTATTAGATACTTCAGGTGTTCGTCCTAGTAAAATTGCATCGGTATTAATTACTCAAGCAGGGGGTGTAGAGAATCTCAATTTAACTGGACGAGACATCCAGAATTATCTAAGTACTAAAAGGCAAAAGAATCTTGAGAAAGGAGATGTCCAATTGATGTTGTACTTTCAAAAGCGTCAATCTGAGAGCCCGGGCTGATTTATGCAATACAAATGGATGTAGAAGGCCATTTAGCTAATTGCTTTACGGTTGATGGTAGGTCTAGGATAGCTTATAAGAACTTTGGCGACATTGTCATTTTTGATCCTACATACTTATCAAATAGATATAAGATGCCTTTTGACCCATTTACTGGAGTTAATAACCATCATCAATCCATTTTATTTGGTTGTGCTCTTCTTTGGAATGAAACTCAAGAAACTTTTGAGTGGTTATTTCGCACGTGGCAAGAGGCAATGTTTGGTGTTGTTCCTCGTACAATTATCACAGATAAAGATGCTGCAACAACAAATGCAGTTGCAAATGTATTTCCAAATTGTGCACACCACTTTTGCATGTGGCACATTGAGAAGAAAATTCCCGAATACTTAAGTCATGTCTATCAAGACCATGATAATTTCAAAACTAAGTTTAGTAAGTGTCTACATGGTACAACCACGCCTGAGGAATTGGAAGCTACTTGGACTGATATTATGAAAACTTACAATTTGGAAGAAAATAGTTGGTTGCAAAGAATATATGCAATTTGTGAAAAATGCATTTCAGCATATGTGCGAAGGAATTTTTTTGCTAGAATGTCAATAACTCAAAGAGGTGAGAGTATGAACAAATATTTTAAGGATTATCTTGACTCTAGTACACCAATGAGCGTATTTGTAGCGCAATATGATAAGGCTATTGATGCCTAGGTATGATAAAATAAGGGAGAAGGAATATAAAACAAAGTATTTAAAGGGTATCTTAAAGACTTAATATTCCATGGAGGATGAAGCAGCAAAGGTATATACCAGAAAATTATTTCAGAAATTTCAAGAAAAATTGATTCAGTCTCAAAAATTTATTTCAGAAAAGATTGAGGTTAAGGAAGGAATATATATCTATAAAGTTCATTTGTTTCAAAAGCAAACACATGCATACACAGTTAGATTGAGTCTTATACTGAAAGAAGCTACTTGTTCTTGTCGTAAGTTTGAGTTCATGGAAATCTTATGTAGGCATGTGCTTGTGGTATTTATAAAGAAACAAATTTACTCACTTCCACCGCGTTATTTGTTGAATCGGTGGACAAGGTATGCAACCAAAGAAAAAATTGCTGACTTTTCAAATGAAAAATCGCATGTGAATAATTTTAAGCCTTCCTATATATGGTTCAATAACATTATGATTCATTCTCTTGGTCTGTCTGAACAAAGTCTGAGAGGCATTACAAATTTGCGTCTCAAAGATTGTCCCAACTATGTGAAGAACTTGATGAACTTTCTTACAAGGTTGAGAATGATAATGTATATGATGGTCTTGTTAATGAATCAAATGTGGAACTAAACACAACTGAGTATAGACAAAACACTACCTTGCTTGACCCTTTTTGTGTGGTAACTAAAGGACGTCCTCACTCATTGAGAATGAGAGGTGGTCTAGAAAACTCTCTGAAGGTCAAAAAAGGTTTTTCTAAGAAACAAAAAGGGCAAAACAAAATCTCAAAGAATGGCAATGGCAATGGCAAGGACAAGGGCAAATGCAAGGGAATAAGGTAATCTCACATTATATAATGCAATATTTATTTACTATTACTTTTGTAACTTTAATATTTGATGTACAGTTCAAGCTCCAATATTGAAGTGGAACCTACAAGCACACCACCATCACCACTTCGTACAGCTCCCACAGTGGTAAAACTCTTGTTTTGATAGTTCAGGCCATGTCATATGTTGATTAAAATTTATTTTTATGTACCTCTATATTTACCTAATAAACTGTTCTTTTTGCTTTGTTCTTTTTTATATAAAAAAAAAGAAGCAATTTCAACCACATTCAAAATTGTTTCAAGAACAAATTGATAACAGTCGTAATGGATATCCCACCTCATTCACGATAGGTTTGCTCTTGCCATGTTTTTACATATTTATAACGTATTTGTAGACCTATGCATGCTAAAATAACTTTTAAATATACTATTTCAGGATTTGATGAGAGCAGCTTCATATCTATACCAACAATATTTATGATTTATGAATCTTAAGCTTGAAGTCTAGAGCTTCAAGACTAATGGAGAAATAAGCATCTAGTGTTTAGTTATTTCTTTTCCTTTTGGTAGAAAATAATCCTAGGTTCCAGAGTACATTTTTTTGTTCAAGATTTTGTTTTCAATTTACTCGCGATCACTGTTGCAATTTAAGCTTTATATTGATGGTTGTGTGTTTATTTACTCACATGGCTTTGCAATTGGAATCTTCCGTTTCTGTTTACCAAATAGCTGATACTATGATTTTCCATCTGAATTTCATATCATGAAAGTTTCATCAGTAAAACTTCTTTGAGAATCCTGCATCTGAAATATCTTGAATCACCAAAATCAATCGTCATTATCATTAGTCATCATTGTTATCCATTCTGTATTAAGATTAGCAAACTAGAAACAATAAATATGAAGAAAAAAAAATCAGCATCCGAGTCCACAGAATTCACTGTGTGTCCTTAAGGAATTTAATCCCCTCACTGTACCCGAGGTTAAGGATTATTTCCTCCCAAGATAAAACGGATAAACTATTAAAGAAGTAGCGGTACCTCAAACTTCAATAATTTCAGCGAACTCAAAAACCAGCAACAAAATCACACAAAGACTCAACTTTGCTTGTAAGAAAATATATACAGAAGAAGGAGAATTTAATGTTTTAAAAATGAGAGAAAAATCCTCTATTTATAGACAACAAAGGGTAGTGAACATGTGCTTATTGTGGCTTATCGAAAAAGTCACAATTCTTCACAAAAATCACAATCTTTCACAAAAATCGCAACTCTTCAAAAAATTCACAATTTTTGTTGAAAAAGTCACAATCTTTCAAAAAGTCACAACCTTTTGGAACGGTCACAACCTTTTATAAATGTCACAACCTTTCATTTCTTATTCATACCTTTAAAACCCAACAATCATTTGCAATCATCACCACCAGCCATTATTACATTCACTAATCATATCCTTACTAATTATCAACCTCCACCACCCACAACCGTGGTTAATCATTACTGTCAATCACTATAACATAAAATACTACCTTCAACCACTATTGTAGTACAATTCCAAATCAACACACACAACCACAATTTTTAGTCATCACCATCATCAACCGCTATATAAAAACTTTAAATTAGTTGGTTAAGATAACATAGACAAATTTGATATATTCAAATATTGAGAAAACGGACAGTCTTTAACTATTTGGTATTCAAATCTTAATGTAATATCTTAATATTTAGATGTGTATTCAGATTCAGGCCTAAATTTAAATCATATTAAATCTTTCCCTTATTTTCAAAATCTAGTATTGTTCAAATATATCATCTTTTATGAAAAATAGTCCTATTAGCATATATTATTGAGAGACAAGTTATTCAGATTTTGGAGTCCAATTATTAAGTAATTTTTCCAAAATTCATAATGTAGTATTTATTTTGAACTTTATCTTCAATTGTGATGTTTTTTTATTTTTTATTTACCAAAATTGTCAATAGAAATATGATTAAATTAGACTAAAAGGAGACTTCTTTTTCGTCGTCTTTACTTTTACGTTAAAATATCCTTATGCTACATAATTTTTTTCCATACAATTTAAGAATCACTGTCTAAATAAATTATGTAACTTTTTGCCCTTTTATTTTGCGATCGGAACTCCTAAACAAAGATAAGGAAGGAAAATTAATTACATTAACTTAATAAAATTAATTAATAATTAAAAAATGGCAAAAAAACAATTTTGTATAAAGCAAAGTGTTTTAATGAAGAGCAAAAGGTTCAATCAATATTTTAAGGATTTTCATGTTTTTAATATAGTATAGATATAAGATTTAATGCTTTGAAAAATATTTTAGATATTGAATAGAATATCTAACAACAAGAGTAAAATGGACATAAATAGATAAATAATTCATTGATTTTTTAAACTGAACATTTATTTTTAGTATAATGAAGGGAGGGAGTACCTAATAAGAATAAATATGAAAAATAATGTCTAATTAATGTCTTAATATTCTTTTCTTAAATAATGTGGAAAATGGAGAAAGTACCCCCTCCAATTTTTTTAATTGTTAAATTTTAACTTGACACATCTATTAAAAAAATAATTATTAATATAATGAATTTATCATTTTACCCCTATTAATTAATAAAATTTTAAATATATTTACTCATTATATTTTTCAAAAATATTAACTTAATATTAAAAAAAATATTATTTTTTTGATTTGTCAAAATTAATAAAAAAAAATACAAAATATTTAACAAGTAAATAACAGGAGTATCAACGATGGTTACTGAGCAAATCAATTACAACTGAATTGAACAAAGAATAAACCTTGAAAATATATATATCAGTGTTCGTGCCACAATAAATTCAGTCACTTTACAATTTTTTATTTTTTTGGGCTTAATTAATCACTTTACAACTTTCATTACGATGCTTGTCCTTCTTTCTCCACCCAAAGTCACGTTCTTCACCAACAACAGCTTCGAGTTTTTGAACAATTTCACCACCTCTTTCACCTCTTTGCCACCACACTCTTCCACAGCCACAACACACGCACCGCCATCTCTCACCGTTCTCTCCATTTCCCCCACGTATCGGGCCGGAAACAAGGCCCATTCTAAATATGGGCTGAATCCGAGATCAAACATCTCATCGAAAAAGGGCAGATTGTGTGGATCCGCACGGCGCACGAGAGGAGGCGATTCAACGAGCTCGAAACCGGAGACATTGTTAACTCCCATGTTGTTAAGGGCCATAACAGAATGACCCGCCCCGGCTGACACAACTAAGATGCGAGAATCGTTGGAGAAGAAATTTTGAGCCTGGAGGGATTGGAATTGGACTGTAAAAGAATGGACTGTTTGGATCCATGATTTGGTAGACCATATACGGTGATTGTGTTTGTTTATAGTGGTGAAAGACCGATGGGTGAAATCGCAGGTGGATTTGGGGAATTTTTGGTGGGGTTTTGGATGGGGATTGATGCAGGTCTCTGGGGTTTTGAGGTAAAGGAGGAGAAGTGTTAGTGTTGCAATTGTAATGGATGTGAAGGAGAGTTTGTTGAGGAAGCTCTTCATGTGTGTCGTCTCCATTGATGAATCCCGATTAATCTTGATCAAGAAAGAGAGATTAAAACGGTGCCGCTTTTCCTTTTATCTCTTTTTCAGATAGTCCCACTGCCGTCAAAAGCAAGAAGTGACCTTACAAGAAATAACAGGACAGTTTTGGGCTTAAATTCAATATCGGAAAGGATCAAATATATTCATCTATTATTAATATATTTTTTGTTATACTTTGTATTTAAATATAATTCTATTATTATATTTTTGATTTAAATATACTTTTTTCATTATATTTTGATAAAAAATTATCTTTAATTTTGAACGAAAAGACACGTGACAAACTCAAAATCTAATATGCTAATAATTTTTCATATTTATAATATTGGTGCATTTTTAGTTCAACCCCAAACTTTTGTCACTTTTTTTAACGTTAAATAGATTTTCATCCCCAAATTTTCCAAAGCATGAGGATCATTTCATCACTTTCCACAGGCTTATAATAACCGCAAGGTTATTTATGATGAGAATTTTACAACTCAATATAAGTTTTTGGTGATGAATTTGTTGATTAAGAGAAATAGGAAGACGAAGAGGAATAAAAGAACTTGGCATGATCAACGTAACCAAAGATCGTATAGGGTGATTTGACTTTTGTCAAATCAAGTTAAGTTGGTGGCGATAGACCTAGGCATAGGGAAGTAGTGGAGATATAATCATGTGTAATAAGATAACTAGTTGCATAAGAAAAGCTACAAAAGAGGTGTTAAAGATCTCGAAGAGTAGCTCTGGTGGACATCGAGGAGACTTATGACGGAATGGTGAAGTCTAACATAAAATGAAAGCAAAGAAGACAACCTATACAAAGTTGATAAGAGTAAGAATGAGGAGGATAAGTGAACAAGGAGGAAAATGTATAAGGTGGCAAGGAAAGAGGTGAAATTGGTGGTTACAACAGTAATAACAAAAGTTTTTGAACATTTATGTAAGGAGCTAGGGGATAAATAAATTTAAAAATAATATTTTAAATTATATTAATTGTATATTTTGAACTAAAATATTTTAATTTTTATCTAAATTAATGACCCATTTTAAATTTGGCCCAAATTTTAGAGCCCTAAATTAAAAGAATTTTAGGATTCACTGTTCACCCCGCGTCCTCTCTATTTTTAAGGCTTCACTCTCTCGTCACTCTTTACTCTTCATTACTCTCTTCACCCAATGAAGTTTCTTGCTATTATTACAAAAGAATAGTTTTTTTATTTTTGAGTTTTAGTGCTTATATTTCTAGTTTTTGTATATTTTAAATTATTCTATAAAATATTAAAATTATCTGAATAAAGTGAAAAAGATATAGATTACCTATACAACTAATTTGAAACAAAGACATAGTCAAAGTAGTTTATTTATATTGTACTTTTATCAAGTACCCGATAAACTTCACCTAAGAAATATAGATTCCACGTCTAGACTCAAAAATCTCTTCTTTTGACTAATGAGTAAGCCATATATAGAATCATAGTTAATTGTATCGAAAAACCATTTTGAAAACACCAAAATAAATCAAATTAAAGTTGAAAAAATTGAACTGAATCAAATTGAATTGATCTAATTTAATTTAAAATATGGTGCACATCTTTTTAAAATCGAATACCAAAAATTTGAATCGAATTTTAATAAAATTGAACCGAAGAATCAAATGGTCACCCTTAAATCAACTGTGAAGCCGGCTATTGGATAAAACAAACTGTTTGTTACTATTATAATGTTGTGTAGTCACGTTACTTGTGTGATTGTTCTGGTTGTACTACAATATACTATGTAGTACAACAATACAAAATGAACCTTGTGCTTTACTTTTCGTATTTGCTTCTCTCTTGTACTCTCACTAACTTGGGAGTATAATTAGCAAAAAATTATAAAAAACATATAAAAAAAAGTTCGATCAAAATAAAACTTGATTAACTTTTGAACTTTAATTATGTTATATAAATCAAAACAAGGGGTAATAATACATTACTTTGATGATGTTAAGTATGGGCGTGGCTTGCGTGTTTGGTGAAGGCATATAATAGTAATAAACAAGATATGTATTCTTTTCTCGTGAGTCATGCTCAATTATCTAAGAATCAAAGTAGGAAATTTGTGATTGATACATATTTTAATGTTTGATAATTTGAATTCAGAAAATAAAATACTCCCTCGCCAGAAGCAACTTCGCAAAACTCGAAAAAAACTTTTGGGCATTATACTTCTTTTTATTCATTGCCATATCTGCCTTCCAAAAGACAATTTGAAGAAGAAATAATTAAATTATCCACTAAAATTTACTCCCTCTTTTGTATTCTTTGACTGACCAGGCACATTACTTAAAAAAAATAATTAATTAAAGATATACTTTATTAAATTAATTTTATAAATACTGTTGTAGAAATTCTAAATTTAATTATTTTTTATTTAATATTAAAAATAATATAATTCAAAAAACTTCTTGATTTATTAAAATATACAAATAAAATAAAATATTGTTTTTATTACGATATCGTACTTTTCTTCGCGTACTACAAAATTTGAAACTTGAAACCAAATTACTCCATAAAATATCTTGCATTTCCCAATTGAGAACTCGCCATATCAGGTGGAGTTCTCCGGCGATCGATCGGCGTCTCTTCCATTTTCCGGTGAGTCGAAATTCAGAAATATTTTTTCTCTTTCTTCCTTTGCATTAGGATTTCTCTGTTGCTGTTTGTTTCTTTATCCGATCAATTGACTTTTGAGTATAAACTGCCTCACTAATTATTTCAACGTATCGTTCATCTTCCTAGTTGAGTCTTTACATTAGTTGCACTATTTTCTATCAGAGGTTCCCAAGCTCTTTACCTAATTTTGTTCAATTTTTTCTCTTTTCCGTTCTCTTTATTAATTTGTCTTAGTGTTCTGCGTGCTATTAATAATTTTGTGATTTTATAACTGAACGTTGTTATGACTTCATTTGGATGTGAAATCAACTTTTCTGCATAAAATAAGAGTGATCGATGTAATTCAGTGATTTTTTAAAATCTTTTATGCACTGGCTCAGTGATCTATGACAAATCCGTGGAGATCATATAAAAGGGAATTTTTTTAATCTACTTCTGTAACTTCATTTGTATATTTCTGTTTATCTCACGATGCCTATCTGAGGATAAATTTTCAGTTTCTGAATTGATGTGCTAGAATTTGAGTAGTTTGATGAATTCCTACAAAACTGTGATTTGTATTTGTTATACTTAAACTTGTAGATTTTGATAAACCTTCATGCTTCAATTTGACAATAGAATGGATATTAGTGGAGAAAGGATGGAGATGAAACAGAAGTTAGAATGGAATGAAGCTCAGAAGACACTGATAAATGTGAACCTTGTTGCTGCAGCCAAAGAACAGCTCAAGTTTCTTGCTACCGTTGATAGAAACCGTTGGCTGTATGAAGGCCGTGGCCTGGATAAAGCCATTTATAGGTAATACAGAATCTCTAAGTTATCTCTTGTTAATTGTTTTCCGATTATAAATACTGAATATTTGGAATCTTTACTTTATAAATCGTTCTCTTTTTCTTCTGATCTGAGGTAATAGTACTAGTTAATGTTTCATTTCTTTAATTCCTTATGGTATATGATAGTTATATCATTTGAATTTTTTCAGCAGACGTGCTTATCTTGTATATTTTTTTCCATTTTCAGTTTGTCATATTTTTGTGAATTTCGAAAGGATTTGAAGATTGTTTCTGCTATCTAGGGGGTGGCTCACTTGTTTCCTTTTTCTATTTAGAGAACATGCAAATTAAAATCCCAATTTCAGGTACTACTCATGTTGGCTACCACTGTTGGCAAAACACTCTGAGTCTCCCTACTTTGACGGACCTTTGGTTGTTCCTTTGGATTGTGAATGGATTTGGCATTGTCACAGGCTCAATCCTGTAGGTGTCTAAACTAGTGAAACATTTGTTATTTAACTTCTGTGACTAAAAACTATTTATTACATACTAAAATGTCCTTTATGCCATCTTTTTCAGGTTAGATACAAGACTGACTGTGAGAAATTATATGGGAGAATTCTTGACAACCATGGTGTTGTATCTTCTATGAATGCAAAATCAAAACAGGATACAGAAGAAGTGTGGAAACACTTGTATATAAATGAACCTTATGATTTGGACACAGCAAGAGCTCTCTCAGAAGATGTCCATGCAAAAGCTATACAAGCTGAAAAGTGCAGTGATTATGATCTAGTATCTGCTGTTACACGGCAAAGCCCTTTCTTTTACCAGGTGAGCAAGAGGATGCTAAGAATTTTTTTTGTGTGTATAGCACATCATATTCAGCACTCAGACTTGTACAGTTCACAAGCTTCTGTTTTGTTTATTTGAATGCCAAGCTTGAGAATCAATGGTTTATGTCGAACCATATAAACAGAATCGTTTAGCACTCATTCTGAAAGTGATAGTAAGGAAAATCCAAAGTTGAAAGGTGTACGAGGCATTCGTTTTGCCTGCCACCCCATCCTTATGGATACCTAGGAGGCCAGAGAAAAAACTTCAGCTGTTTTCCTGCCAATTGTTGTGGAAATAATATTATCCTTCGTGATTCTAGTGGCCTTCTTTTTGTTATCTACTCCATTAAGCAGTGATGCAAAAGTCCTTTTTCTTTATATCAAATGCTTCAAGTATGATTTCCTATGATTTGGAATTTGATAAACAAATCTATCCAAGTAGGATATGTTATTTGTAATCTTATGTTATGTTTTTCTTTCAGGTGTCTAGACCACACATAAACAACGATCTCTATCTTGAAGGTGCTGTTGCTCGATACAAGGGTTTCTTACATCTGATCCGGAGAAACAAGGAAAGATCGATTAAGAGCTTCACTGTTCCAACTTATGACATAGACCTCATCTGGCACACTCACCAGTTACATCCTGCTTCTTATTGCAAAGATCTTGTTGACATTATGGGTAAGGTGTTAGAACATGATGACACTGACTCAGACCGAACAAAAGGGAAAAAGTTGGATACTGGCTTTTCTCGAACTACAAAGCAGTGGGAACAAACATATGGTGTAAGATATTGGAGGGCAGGTGCAATGTATAGAGGCAGTTCACCATCTCCTCTTGGGACTTCTTATTATCCCTCCAACCCTGCAAGCAAGAACACAGATATTTTCCATGAGCACCAAAAGATAATGCAATATCCTGAGATGGAAGCAGTAGAAGTAATTTTCTGCATCTTTCTACTTTTCGGTTTGTCTTCTCAACATTGTTTACATATTTTGAGATTCAATATTACTGATATATCTAGGATACTTGCATATAATGAATTCCATTTCCAAACTTATGTCTGAAGGTAATAAGTGTAAGGATGAGAGATCTGGAGAATGTGCTGAAAAACCTAATTATATGTATGTTAAAGAGTGATCTTTTGTTTTCAATAAGTATGCTATTAATGCTAGAGATCATAGGGGAGCCATATTATTTTACAAGTATATAATTTAATTCCAATATAGAAAATTATATTACAACTTTAATCCTACGTTGACATTAAAGCTAAGTTGCGCGGACTCTTCACTTTCGATGCCGCACCCGTGTCGGATTCTCCAAAAATACACTACTTTTTAAGAATCCGACAGCATCCATTGCCCTTTTTGAAGAGTCCGAGCGACATAGCATTAAAGACAATCATTATCTATGTCTGGTCTTGCTATGACAGGTATGATGTCAATTCATTTAATTGCATCCTTCAGGGCCTATCTTGAACGTTGCTACTCTCTGATATAAAGAACATTAATGTCCAACCTAGATTTCTAGATCACTTATAGGGGTATCAAAATGAGCCCAAATATAGATAACCCGCCCAACCTATGGGTTGGGTTCAAGATAATTTGAATTGAGTCAATCTCAACCTATTCAAGTCTTAACTCATTTTAAAAGAATCTTCAATAGAGCCCAATTTAATCTCCAATTTCAATATGTTTTTAAGACTCTTTATTTGCATTGGTGTAATATATGTTCCCATATTGAAAGTATGAATTACTATCTATTTTATATCTTCTAGGATTTATCTATCCATTTGTATCTTCTTCTTTTTTATTTTCTTGAGTTGAAATTCAAATTGTGGTCATGAAAGATAAATAACAATATGTTAAAATTATTGAGATTGAGCGGTTTATGACCTAACCCAATTTTTAGCCCATTTGAGCCCAAAGTAAATTTGGGTGGGTCATGATCTAACCCGATTTCTATTTCAACCTATTTTAATCTCCAATTTCAACCCAACCCGCCCATTTGAAACCCCTAATCACTTCACTTAAAATAATCTACTTGTTTTATTGATTATGAAGACCTGATTTCCAAGTTTCTTATTAAGTGGTTTTATGTTCAAATTAGTCAATCGACAAAAAGTTGTAACTTTAGTAACTTCTCTAATTATTTACAGGTTATGTTAGAGTTCGTAAATATCAGAAACTTACCAGAAGGACACAAGGGAAGCTTCTTTGTCTCATTTAGCAAGACTCAGCCTGATAGAATCTTCAATGCAACGAGAAAACTTACTATTTTGTCCGTCACTGGGGAAAAACAGGTTGCATATTTCCAGTGTGAACCTAATGGTCACCTTCTTTTTGATCTCATGTCCTGCTCATCGTCTGGTTTGCCTATTCCAAAATCTGTTAAATCTATGGGTTCCGCTAAAGTCTCTTTAGAGGATTTAGTATGCCCGACTTCAAAACTTACAATGGAAAAGTGGTTGGAAGTTGTGCCAAGCTCTAAAATGGAAACCGTAAAGCCAATCTGTTTACAAGTGGCTGTCTCAGTTACAACACCTACTGCAGCACCATATGTCTTTCACTTTGTTCATCCTCGAGCATTCTCCAAAAATTCTTGCTTATTCCCACTTCCTGGAAGGATTCAGCATGCTAAGAATTGGACTCATGTCATTGATGATGCTGGTGAGGAGGTCATTAGCCTTCAAATGAGGTACTTGATGTTAAGCATTTTAAGTTGTTGATCTTGTTTCGGATAGGGACTTTAACATGGATGTGCCTGTTATTGATATACTATCTGCTTTCTTTTCTTTGTCCATTTATTCGTGGTTAACTTCAGAATCATGATGATGATTTCTTGTGGAGTTGTGGTATCATCTAAAATATTTGCTACTTTGACATTGCCATCAAATTCCTCAGAAAGCTTTTTTTTTTCTTCTTTGAAATGAAGTTGGGGGTAATCCTTTTATGAATTGTCTGTTGAACCTAATTCAGTATTAGGGTACCTATTTGATATTCTAACTGTCATGGACCTTTGTGTTTGTAGGTGAAAGTTTTAAGTTAAACCGATAATTTCACCAAAGATGTATGAGAAGTTAGAAAACCGTCATTACCTTTTCTCCTTGCTGCTTGAAATTCTGTTCATGGTTTGACTGTAGGGACTCGAAGGAATCCAAGGGGAAAAATGATTCTACGTTGCACAAAGAGGTGGTTGGCATCAGCAAGTCCGGCAAGGTACATTCTCTTGCTGAGTTAGTAGGGAAAGAGTGGTTGCTGTTAGATGCTCAGTGGTCTCTTCAACTTCAAACATCCAGCAGCGGTGATGGCTACCTTTTTGAGTTGGCTGGTCACAGGAATGTGAGTGTTTATCTGTAACCTCTTCCTTCTTTTTTTTTTCCTCAAAAACAAGGGGAAAGTAGATTACGATGCTCATTTGAAAGTAGATTACTTCTTTTTTCTTACACTCATCTATTAGATGATTGATATGCCCCTATCAGATTTTCTGAAAATGCATCTTTGCTGATAGACACCAATTATCATTCATTGAAGATTTATCTCACATTCCTCATTGAGTTCTCCTGGGAACATGGCTTTGCTGCTAACACTATGTAATAGAGCCTCTACCTCTAAGTTCTTCTTAGATGATTCCATCTAGGCAGCCATTATCTTACTATTTTTCACTTGCGGAAATATTTGGTGTTTGGAACATTACAAAGCTTAGTATTAAGTTATTAAATTTGGTAGTTGTTCTGGCTGCTGCAAAATGCTATTTGTAAGTCAAACAATTTCAGTCGCCTTAATACCCATACACTTAATGTCATCATCTGTGGACTTCTGAGCAATTTGAAGCGACTATTTCTGTGTTTTCGGTGATTATGAATTTGAGTATTGCGATCAAAGTTCTTTTATACAGCTTCTCATTTACTTACTTATTTCAAACTTGTGACATAGCTGAATTTGTTGGGTGTTACCCATATTTTTTGATGATTCCACAAGTTTACATTGTTCTGGCTCTCCATGAGTTTATAGTTCCCACACTCATATTTTGCACAGGTAAAGTTCTTCCGTGGTCAGAGGCTGGAGTATGAGCACAAGCATTGCACAAAGCAAAGAAGTCAAGATGATTTTATGACAGCGGTAGAATTCTCTGCAGAGGACCCTTATGGAAAGGCAGTGGCATTGGTTGACTTGAAGTTTGGAGTTATCAATGTTAGTTATTTTGTTATACTCTTGTTCCAGTTTCAACTTGTGGAATCACATTTCTCTAATAGATATGTTTTCCATGTAAAATCAGATGAAAGAGGAGTGGTTTCTTTTGCCTGGTTCTATAACAGCTTTTGTACTTTGTGATACGTTGAAGAAGGAAGGGTACAGTAGCCTGGTAGGAAGTGCCAAACATTCGAAAGAGAAGGATTTTTCCAGTCAAGAAACTGACGTGTGCCATGAAGAGGACGACAGAGCTAATCTGGAATCTGAGACAGAGAAGGGGGTGAAGTTGGACCTGGAGGCCACCAAAGGAAACATTGTAGCACCGGAAAACGGAGCGATCACTGGAGGCTGTGGTAGTGGTTGCGATAATCTTATGAGGAGTGGAGCCTGTGGCAGTTGTGGTGCTGTTTGTGGAAACAAATTAGAGAGTGGTGGTTGTGGTGCGTGCGGTAGTGGTGTCTGTGGGGGAGATCGTGGAACTATGTTAGAAAGCAGTGGTTGTGGTGGCTGTGGCAGCGGCTGTGGTGGTGGTGGTGGTTGTGGAAGTATGTTAGAAAGCAGCAGCTGTGGAAGCTGTGGTGGCAGCGGTTGTGGAAGTATGTTGAAAAGCAGTGGTTGTGGAGGCTGTGGTGGCAGCGGAGGCTGTGGTGGTAGTGGTGGTTGTGGAAGTATGTTAGAAAGCGGCGGCTGTGGAGGATGTGGTGGTAGTGGTGGTGGTGGAAGTATGTTAGAAAGCGGCAGCTGTGGAAGCTGTGGTGGTGGTGGTGGTTGTGGAAGTATGTTGAAAAGCAGTGGTTGTGGAGGCTGTGGTGGCAGCGGAGGCTGTGGTGGTGGTGGTGGCTGTGGAAGTAGGATAGAAAGCGGCGGCTGTGGAGGTTGTGGTGGCAGCGGTTGTGGTGGTAGTGGTGGTTGTGGAAGTAGGTTGAAAAGCAGTGGTTGTGGAGGCTGTGGTGGTGGTTGTGGAAGTAATAGTTTGAAAAGCAGTGGTTGTGGTGGCTGTGGTGGCGGTGGATGTAGTAATGGTTTGGCATCTGTGAAAACTGTTGAAGTTGATGCATAAATGACATCCCAAAGGAGGCTAATAATAAAAGTTAATGAAGTCCTCATCACTTTCATGCTTTTTATGTTTGTTGAATCCTTACCAGATTACTACACACTAAGCTCTTGATGATACTCATGTGTCTTCTAATCAGTACTTCAACTGTTGGAACTGTTTGTTGTATTATTATGAATGTAAAAAGGAAATAATGTGTCATCAGGTTGTATTATATGTTGTTCTAGTGACTGGTTTGTCTGTTTGTTTGCGTAAAATACAATTACAGAATAATGCAAAGGAGTGCCGTTTGCCCATCATTTCAATGCTTGATGTTCCTAAAATTGAAGTGCACATGAATATTGCTTTGAAGCTGAATTATTTGCTAGTTTTCGTGGCTGGAACCAGTCAAATTATCGTGTATTTACACCATTTATCACCCAGTTAGCTGCCCACCTGCCTTCTCTTCTTGGTAAGTTTTCATTTCACTGCATTGCATGAAACTAACGATTATTTTGAAAACAGAGTCAAGTAAGAAATTGGGGAGCATAACTACTTGTTAATGAATAGGTCATCATTGGTTTTGTTGACAGCTTTACTGATGCATAAAATGACTATACCTGATCAGGTCACTCAAAAACCAACTGCTAGTAACTTCTTACGCTTGTACCTGACAATAAGATTTGATAACCTGTTAAATTACATCAAGCTTAGCTAGCATGTAAATTATTTTTACACCATCATGGTAAAGAACTTGAATTCTTCCTAATCTATTGAATAATATCCATCTAATTACTTATCCTAGATTGAAATAAAATGCTAATGAAAGAAACTAAGAAAGGGTCTCATTGGTAGAACAATGTCAAACATGCCTCTAACAATTCCCTTGCACAATTATGGTTTAGGTCAATAACATACCCCGTGAAATCCCATTAGGTGGGGTCTATGGAAGAATTTCATCACTACCAACCTTTTATTACAAGGAAAAAAGGATGATAACTAGAAAAAAGACGTGAAGAAAAAAATATGTTAGCTCTTTTCTCTTTTACTCTTACTTTTCATATAATAAATGACGGTGTTAACTTCATAGCCTTCCTCTTCTTTTTTTCCAGGCTAAAGTGGAAATATAAGAAGAGATAAATTATGAAAGAGTGGCCATTAATCCATTATGTGTAATGGTTGTCCTGTTAATTTAAAGAGACTAAACTCCTTCGATGGTTTGTAATTAGAAATAATTTCTTGGAAAATGTGTGCTTAATACTTTATCAGTGAACAATATAATTAGGAAAAGAATGAATCATGTGAATCGTATGTATAAGAGATGTTATTCTCAAAATGAGACAGATGTGATTTGAAAAGAGTGTGTAGAAGTTCCTCTTATACACTATAATGCACTTTATACAAAGTTTATACATTGTGTATAATAAGTGTATGATGTTGTATACCGTGTGTATAAGCATTGTTACAAAAAAAAAAAAAAGGTGGGGGGGGGGAGGTAATGAGGCTGTAATGTGAAAATACGGGCCATGTAGATGTAATATTTTATATTGGAATGTACATTTTTATAAAAAAAATCCCTTTAAAATGTTATAATTGTCAAATAATATGAAAAATGAGCAGTATTAATTGAATGATCTTGAGAATATTACTAAACTCTATAATGGAATGTTAACATGGCAAATAATTGTTCTTTGTTAGTGTGCTGAATTTGACCGTAATGATAATATGACACATGTGGAAAAAAAAATACATAATGGATGGAGAAAACTTTAAATTAAAAGGGGTGATAGGCATATTGCAAAAAATTGCAAAAACTGCTTGGAATATGAATAAAGCTTGTGAAGATATTTGAACATGTTTTTATACCTAGATCATGTTGTGTTCAACACATTCCTAAGATCTTTAATTATATTGCTCATAACTAAACTATTTTTTTTGTTTCTTTGGAACATGATTTTTTTTAGGAAATGATATTCCGGAGTTAAATTGTAAATAATGTTATATGCTCCTTGAAACCAATCATATCTTTAATGAATTGATAAATAAATAATTCTATTGCAATTAGTCAATTCATTGGGGGGAAAAAAAGCATTTGGTCATTTCTTCTCCCTGACAGCTACCTATTTAGAAAATTCAAGCATGATAGAGACATGGAGGGACCAACCCTAATTATTATTATTAATGAGGTATACGACTTGTAACTCTCTCATCATAATTTTATAAGTGATAAATAATATGTCAATTCTTGGGTAACATAACACGCATATTATTTGGTAATATGATCAAAATGGTCTTTAATGATGTATGAGCTTTGATTTCATTTAATGCTTAAATTTTATAAAACTATTTTTTGATATATCCTAAAGTGATTATTAAGTTCCTGAACTCTATAAGTAAAGAAATTTGCTGCTTTGAGGAGAACACTTTGAGGTTTCTTCCATTTCTTCCCCCTTATCATATTTTTTTACTTCAAGATTTTTTCTTGACAAATATCCAAATCAGAAACTGCATTTCGACTAATAAAGTCTAAGGAATTATTTGGATTGGAGCAAGTTATGTCGAAATTAGTGGTAATAATGCAAGCATTATATAAAGTTGAGGTTATTTTTTATTGAATATATAGTTTAATGTATTATATATTGGTATGCAATATACAAAAAAAAAAAATCTTATTATGAGAGTTAGTTTGATATTTTGAGCATCTTAGAATTTTATCGATAAAGTGAAAAAATAACAAATATTTTTTTTGATTTTAACCTGCGATATAAAAGGAATAGGGAAAGACCCTATTGAAATATTTAAAATTTAAAACATAAGTTATTCATAGATTCCTACTTATCTATATAAATATCACTTATGAGGAAACATCAATCAAATGTTGAATTAATTAATGTTAATTTCTGTGCGGAGATTAAATTTCTTTAAATTCCAACCAAACATGGATAGCTTTCTATGTGTTACTCATATTCTTGCTTACACAGTTATAAAAAAAAACAAATAGGCAAATCAACCTCCTGAGGTAAGGTTTTTTTTTTTAAAAAAAAAAAGCACCTCGATAGGTCATTTTTTCCAAGAAAATAAAAATTTAAAGAATATAAATAAAAAATAAAATAGTTTTTAACCAATGAGTATCAATGGTCTAGTAGTAGAAATATATCCACTATAGAGAAGATGGGGGTTTGCTCAGGGGATGATTCATTTTATTATTTTGTAATTCAAAAAACCAACCTCATGAGTTTTCAAGTAAAACTACACTAAATAATAACATGGGGAAAAATTAATTTATTTTGCCTTCAACTTCTAAAATAATAAATAATTTGAGATAAATATTTTTAGAAAATGACAGATAATTTGAGACAGATAGAGTACATATTAAATCTGATACATCTCTAATTTTAAGAATATAATGAGTTAAGTATTAAAAATTTTGAAGGTCGAACTCATTAAATTTGAAGTTAGATTTGCCTCCATATGTGGTTTTTTTTTCTAGAGATGACAATAGAGTGAGGCGGAGGAAAAAAAGGACGAGTTTAAGCCTATGTAACGCGGGGTGGGTTTAGATGTATGCGAGGCGGTAGGGCTCAATCAATTTTATAAAAATTAAAGCGGGCGGATTGCGGATTGATTTCATTCGCTATATTAGAGTATTCAACTATTCATACTATAACAAGTTTATATGGTAATGTAGTTAAACCAATTTTTGGAACATCAATAAAACATAATCAGTCACATCTTGCTAAATGTGATACTCACTTAAGGAAAACATGGATCTAAAATTCATTTCTACTTTTCTATGATTTGTCTTGTTCCATTCATCAAAAATATTCAGTGACCATTTCACTAATCAAAATGATTTAGAAACAATATAGTTAAAAAAAAATATTTATGAGAAACCCCAAATTTCATTTTAGAAATAGCTTTCTAACAAAATAATAGACCAGACATTATACTAATGTGTGTACCAGCAAGTATATACATGTGATTTTCTTCACCTAATGCCTTGTTATTTTCTATAAAGCACCAACCTAAAAGATACATTTATATTAGTGGCAATAAGTTTTCCTTTTAACAATAATATTTATTGTTGTAAAAAAATATAACAGCAATTAAGTTAATGTCATTGTATTTAGAATCGCTAAAATCTTTACTGACATTTATATATAGAGTGCTGGTTATAAATATCATCTTTATTATTCCGGCTAAATTTAATATAATAACATTTATATTATTGCCGCTAAATTATTTATTTATTGTAGAAAAATTATATCCTACACGTGATTCATGTTTTCATCATACAACAAAAGTGACATGCGGGGCAAAAAGGGCTAAAAGTTGTCGGAGTTAAGACTTAACCCACACTGCTTCATTGCCATCCCTATTTTTTACCACGGAAAAGATGAAGTGAAAAGTATAAACCAATTTGAAAAGAGTGTCATTTCGTCAATAATGCTGGCTATAATTAGTATGTGTTACGCTGCTCCAGTTAATTTAAAGAGACCCCATTCCTTCATTATGTTTTGTGATTAGAAACAATATTTTTCCATTTGATTGAGAATTCAAATTAATTTTTGATGCAAAAAAGTCTAGTTGTACAAAGTGTTTCTGGTTCATTTTTTGTTCATTTGGAAAATTCAAACCTGATGTAGACATGGAAGGACCCCAACACTACTAGCCAGCTACTACACTATTTATGTTCACTTTCAAACATAATTATTCTCTCACCGAAAGTTGAAAATTATGTGTATGAAGCTTTTCTAATTCCCTTCGTAAAGTGTTTTTTTTATTTAAATATTAAGTATTTGAGATTACTCACTTGACTAATTCAAACTCCGAATGAGTTAACTACAAAATAAAAGGTTGATCCCTACCAAAAAGTTCTTCACTACCAGCTTCACTTGTAAATTTTAACAAATTAAGTAAAAGGGCGTGCATTTATAAGTAATGAACACACCAGGCCAGTTTAATTAACTTGACCACCAGACAAAAACTAATAAAAGAAAAGATAAATTTTGAGATTAGATATATATAATATGCGCTTGAAGGACAGGAGCAAATTGTAAATGGAGGAAAGTGGATATAGAACAATCTGTGAAATCCAGCTACTTAGGCTTGGATTGAAGCTTCATGATCACCATTAATTGTGAACATCTAATATCAACAATGCAGCAAACAAGAGAAGAGACGAGAAACTGTCTCGATTTCATATATTAGTTAGGATAGATATTTTTCATCCTTTGTATAAATAGGTACCTTGTATTCATTTTACAATCACTTATTCACAAATATAATTCAACAAACTTGAATGAAAAATAAATTAGGTAATAAAATATCTAAACTAACTCTAGCTAACAACTTCAACTAACTCCTTAACAGATTCGTAACTAATTACTTTCGCTGAACTTCATGTTGCAAGTGTGATCTCAATACAATCTTTACTGCAAGTTTTCTTCATAATTATGTAGATGCCTCTACGAAAAGAGAGGTGATTCATCTGATGGGGGATCGAAATAATCAACGTCAAGCGAAAATTAATAATTACAAATCGTGACGATGATAAATTAGATCACAAATAAAATTATATTAAAACATTAATTATAATACATTAATATTATTTGACCAAGCGAACTATATAGAAGAAACTAATATAACATCTAAATTGTTGAGAGAGAAACCTCCCTTAAACAATACTCTATAAACGACCACATGAATGTTGTTGTGTTGTGATAGAGATCAAGAATCAGTTTTAATTTATAAAGATACAATTTTTTCCTCAACCAAACATCAAAAATACTTATAAATTTTTTTAATACTATCATTTTTCTAGAGAAAAGAAAAAGTAAAACTCAAATATAATAAAAATCCTAATAACAAGGAGTACAATATTTATTTATCTGAGAGAAATAAAATCGTATATCAACAGATGAAGAGGATTGAAGGGTCGCAGCAACACTCATCAATCAGGAAACAGCAACACAAAGCAGCCAGACTGCACCAACATAAATAAATAGAGATGGATTCAAGATTTAATTTTTTAAATTCGTTGAAAATGAAAAGAATTAAAAAGAAAAAAGGAAGGGCACTTACCATCCCTCAAGAAAACCAGGTTCCCTTCTCGGGGGAGGAGCTGCATAATAATATTGAGGTGGTGGCGGCATCACTGGAGGACCTTGATAATAACCTTACCAGAAATTAATATATTAATTACTCAGAAAAAAAAAATATCAAAGTTAAAATAATTAATGTATAGGAAATTGAAAACTCAATTAAAATATATATACCTTGAGCAGGGTAAGGATGTGCGTACTTTGGTGGCTCACTCATCTTTGCTCCAAAGAAATTCTATAACAACAATAATAGTACCAATTTCTAACTTGATAATGTATATGTATTATTTATATACAGCCACGCAGAGATGATTAAAGGGGTCAAACGTCCCCCTCCCCCCCCCCCCCCCTCCCCCCCCCCGTCCCGTTTATATGGGACGCACTTTTTTTTAAATCGATTTTAAAAAAAAAATAAAAAAATATATATATATCATCTTTTCATGATTTAAATAACTTTTAATTCTAAAATTGAAATGATTTATGGTCACATAAATGTTTAATGTTGTTTTGAATCACAAAGTTAAAAAATATTCTTTTTTTCTTTAGATTTTGTATCAAGCCAAATAATGTTACATAAATTTTTTAAAAATTAAATTATATGCGTGTGTAAAATTTTATACGCCATCAAGTAATTTACCCGCTATTGCAATTTTTTATAGATAATATTTGTAGTTACTGATGATTCTCTACTAAACAAAAAAATTGAAATTTGTTGATATATCAATCAAAAAAAAATTAAAAAAATGTGTACTGGTTGAATTTTTAAAGCAAAAGAAATTCCTCAAGATCAATCATGGTTGAAGCGTTGAAGAATTATTCACAGTATCTAATTAACACATTTAATGAATACTTTTCTAATAGTAATGATCTTGTTAAAAAATGAAAACTTAAAATTTTGATTAACGATATTAAGGGGCAAAGATTTGATTTAGGCCAGAAAAGGAAATAATATTAATTACTCAATAATAAATTTGATTAAAGTATAATTAGGACTCTATTGGTTTTAAATATCTTTTTTCTAAATCTTAATTTAAAATTTACGTAATTGTCCTTTAATTCACCTAATGGTGTAAAGAATTTTATACACCAACAATGCTTATAATTTAAACTCATTGAAAAAAAGGAAGTATAAGCCTCAGCAAGAGATTTGAAATGTATTAGGTACGGAAATGATCTCTTACGCTAATTTACAATGTCCCAACAAAAAATTCATGTGTTTTTCTTTTTCATCTACTCGACTACTCTCAATTGAGTAATAACAATATTATATTTAATATATACTCTCGTGAGGATAAGATGTACACTGACATAATTATTTTTATTTTTGTTAGTTAAAAAGTTATTTCGAATAGATATTTTTGGTTCAATTGAATTAAAAGAATATATAAAAAAAAATCACACGCTAGGAACAAATTAGGTATGTACGTGTATTAGAAAAAGAATCTCGTACATATATAGTGGTGTATGCCCAAATTCACTGTTAAAAAAATTTAAATATAATTCAATCTGAAATTTACATCAATGAATGGGTTAACACCCTATACATAACTTATACGAAGAACGTAAATAATTCAACAAAATTGATACTATTACAATGTTAGTTTTAGATGAGTATTGAGTACTATTTACTATAGTTTTCAAAGATGTTCTGTGGCTATTGTTACTTTGAAAACCGTGTGAACAGAGAGTGGCAGAAGACAAGGAGGTTCTCATAAGGAGTCCAACGTTTACTTGAGCAGTATAAAAAACTGGAGAATGGGTTAAATAAACTTTCTTGGGGTCGGAAAAATATCAAACTGCTATGAAAGGTGGTATAGTGGATGTCCATTTATTGGACCCACTAGATAAGTTATAGTAGATAAGTTGTTCACAATTTGTATTTTATTTTGTCTATAAAAGAGTACATTTTAAATGAAAGATGAGGCATATACGTTTTCACTCCTCTACTACTCCTTCTTTCTCTTATTCTCCTTTCCTTCGTATTTTGTTAAGTTAATTTATTTTATAACGCTTTATCAGCACGAGCCTCCATCACTTTGAGTTATTTTTAGGAAGGTAACAAAAAAGGGTAAGAATTTTAGTTTCTTAGAATGTCTAATATCTCAAAACTTGAATTTGTTGCTCTTGATATTTCTGGAAAAAACTACTTATTATGGGCACTAGATATCGAAATACATCTAGAATCGATGGGTCTGGCAGACACCATCAAAGATGACAATACGGCATCTAGTCAAGACCATGCCAAAGCCATGATATTTCTCCGCCACCATCTTGACGAGAGATTAAAATTACAGTACCTTATATTAAAAGACCCCCTTTAAATTGTGGAAGAATCTAAAACAAAGATATGACCACCTGAAGTTGGTCATCCTTCCACAAGCACGTCATGATTGACTAAATTTGAGATTAATGAATTTTAAAAATATAACTAAATATAATTATGCCTTGTTTAGAATTATAACTCTGTTAAATTTATGCGGAGAAAAAATCACTGAGCAAGATAAACTTGAAAAAACATACTTTACATTTTCACCCGCGAATATGCTCCTGCAGCAGCAATATCACGAAAAGAGTTTTAAAAGATATTCTGAATTACTTTCTCACCTTCTGATTGTTGAACGCCACAACGAACTGCTAATAAAAAATCACGATAGTCTACCCGTTGGTTCTTTTCCACTCCGTAAAGTGAATCAGACAAATTATAACCAACGAGAAAGAGGTCATAGCCACAGTCATGGTCATGGTTGTGGTTGTAGTCAAAGAAGAAATTATAATCATGATACTCGGCTGGCACTGAGAAATGATCAGCAGTATAAAAAGAAGAGTGAAAAGCCAGAAGCTTTACCAAAGAAAAATTCAAAAAGCATATGTCATAGATGTGGAGGTATGGAGCATTGGTCACGGACTTGCCGGTCATTAAAAAGCCTGGTTCAATTATATCAAGCATCCTTGCAGATGGCAGAAAATAATCTAGAGACAAACTTTATCTCTGAAAATAATATTGAGCCTATGCATCTGGGTGTAGCTGATTTCTTTAATTTTTCATAAGAAAATATGAATATTGATAAGCCTAATAATATTTAAATAATTTTTCTTTTTATTTGTATACTATATAATATGTTTGTATTTTTCTAATCCATATAAATAAATAAAAGTTGTATAATCAGGCATGTATTAATTATAATATTTACCATATCTTTTTTTGAAGAAACATACGGATATGCCTCAAATTTTGTTTGGATTAATAATCAATCACGAGGATATTTGTGTAATTGATAGTAGAACAACTCATGCCATTTTTAAAGACGAGAAATATTTTTCCAACTTCCTTAGAAGAAAAGCAAATGTTATTACAATTTCTGGTAATTCAAAAATGATTGAAGGCTCCGGAAGAGCTACTATATTTCTACTTAAGGGGACAAAGATTGTTATAAAAGATGCATTATTTTCTTCTAAATCCCCAAGAAACTTGTTAAGTTTTAAAGATATCCGCAGAAATGGATATCATGTTGAGACACTGTATAAAATTAATACGGAATACTTTGGTATAACCAAAGGTGTCTCAGCCCAAAAATATATTTTGAAAAAATTATCAACTTTGTCGTTTGGCCTATATTATACAAAAATTAGTGCAATTGAAGTACATATGATCGTAAATAAGAAGTTTACTTATCTAAATATATTTGTGCTATAGAATGATCGGATAGGTCATCCTGGATTAATAATGATGAGACGAATTCTTGAAAATTCAACTGGACATCCGTTAAAAGAACCTGAAGATTCTTACGAATGATGAATTTTCATGTGTTGCTTGTTATCAAGTCAAATTAATTGCCAGACCATCAACCCTGAAGGTTGGCATAGAATCTCTTGATTTTTAGAGCATATACATGGAGATATATGTGGACCTATTCATCCACCTAGTGGATTGTTCAGATATTTTATGGTCCTAATAGATGCATCATCAAGATGGTCTCATATGTGCCTCTTATCATCTCGCAACCTGACGTTTGCGAAGATGTTAGCACAAATAATAAGATTAAGGATGCAATTCTCAGATTATCGAATTAAAACTATTCGCCTTGATAATGCTAGAGAATTTACATCCCAAGCTTTTGATGATTATTATTTATCAATTGGGATAAAAATTGAATATCCTGTTGCTTATGTTCATACTCAAAATAGCCTTACAGAGTCATTTATTAAGCACCTACAATTGATAGCCAGACCTCTACTAATGAAAACAAAATTGTCAATTATTGTTTGGGGTTATGCTATTTTACATGCAGCAGCACTTGTACGTCTCAGACCGACACATTATAATAAATACTCTTTGTCACAATTAATATTTGGTCATGAGCTAAATATAGTCCATCTATGAATTTTTGGTTGTGTGGTATACGTGCCTGTAGCACCACCACAACGTACAAAGATGGGCCCTTAACGAAGATTGGGCATATATGTTGGGTTTGACTCACCATCCATAATTCGCTACCTTGAACCATTGACAGGAGACTTATTTACTGCTCGATTTAGCAGACGGTGTCTTTGTCCACCAATTTACCTACACTGAGAAAATTTTAAGACGATTTTACATGGACAAAGCACATCCATTAAGTACTCCAATGGTTGTTCAATCACCTGAAGTTGAAAAAGATCAATTTCGACCTTCAAAAGAGGATGAAGAACTTCTTGGTCCTAAAGTATCATATCTCAGTGCTATTGGTACACTTATGTACCTTGATAACACATCCAGGCCTGATATAACATTTTCTGTTAATTTGCTAGCAAGGTATAGTTCATCCCCAACGCGAAGGCATTGGAACGGTATCAAACATATTTTGCAATACCTTAAAGGTACCATTGATATGAGTTTGTTTTATACTAACAAAGATTGTGCAGACCTTATTGGTTATGCAGATGCAGATTATTTATCAGAACCACATAAAGCTCGATCTCAGACATGCTATTTATTTACACACGGAGGAACTGCTATATCATGACGATCTACAAAGCAGTTTATTGTTGCTACTTCTTCAAATCATGCTGAAATAATAACAATTCATGAGGCAAGTAGAGAATATGTGTAGTTGAGATCAATGATACAGTTCTTTAAAGAAAGATGTGGCTTGGAAAATGATGTCAAAGTACCCATAATTATATTCGAAGACAATGTCGCGTGAATAGCTCAATTGAAAGGTGCCTTCATAAAAGGAGACAGAACGAAACATATTTCACCAAAATTATTCTTCACACAAGATCTCCAAAAGAATGGTGATATTGATGTACAACAAGTTCGTTCAAGTGATAATCTTGCAGATTTATTTATAAAGGCATTACCAACATCAACTTTAAGCTAAGATATATGATTGAAATGCGTCGTCTCCAAAATATCAAATGAATTTTTCATTAGGGGGAGTAAAATATGCGTTGTACTCTTTTTCCCTTAACCGAGGTTTATCCCACTGGATTTTTTCTGGTAAAGATTTTTAATGAGACAACACTCAAGACTTATTATCAGATGTGTGTACTCTTTTTCTTTCACTAGGTTTTTTCCCATGGGATTTATTTTTTTCTAGTAAGATTTTAACGAGACACAATATCTATGGATGTTAAGAATAATTATGTATATTGTTTCTTGTAAAGTTTTTTTTAATGAGGCACCTTACTCCTCCTTCTTTTTCTTATTCTCCTTTCCTTCTTATTTTGCTAAGTTAATTTATTTTATAACACAAATTATCTTTTTTATTTTTATTTTATCTTTTTCACATTACTTTCCTCTAGCTTTATTAGGTATATAGGACGTATATCTGTCCCTACAAATGATGACTTAATATTTTCCTATATAATAATACTAAAAAAGAATTATGTTATGTCTCACAATTAAAAATGTATAGTTATCTGATACCTTTTTTCTTTTGTCTTACAAGTAGGTGCACAAAATAAAAAATTTCAATAACACCCTTACTTTGGGTGTGTTTGATACGAAGAATTTTTTTTCATTTTTTTTTAATTTTCTCATATCATCAAATATTTTGAAGAAAAAAAATCTCTAAGTCAGGGCACAAAATAATTGTTTTGAATTGCATCACTTCTTTTCTCTTGCTTTATACTCGTTGACGGTGTTCGTTGCAGTGGCAGTGTGGCAGTGTCACATTAGACCAAAGTGGTAAATTAAATTTTCTTCCACAGAAAATTACATTAGTTATGAGTGATTTTTTTTAAAGTACATGTGCTTACCGTCGAATCCCATTAATACAAAAATATCTCTACTATAATGACCAAAAATAGTGAAATAAAAAAACAGTAAGATTAGCCCCCCAAAAATATGGTTCATGGGTCATAGTCATCTACATATCTTTGTTACAACTTACAAGGTGGAGCAGTTGCATTTTGTCCTTTCGGCCAGAAAATTTCTATAGTGGAACTGGTTGATTGGAATGGCATAGCAAAATCATCACATTAGATTAATTGGATATACTTATCATAGTTGTTTATTGTATTTCAATTTATTGCTTTTCTCTTATAGAGTTTACACTAATTTTTTTATTGACGTTATGTTTTCTCTATTGTTTTTTTCTTATTTTACTTGGATTTGATGCATTTTAGGCGAAGATTTGTCGGAAACAGTCTTTCTACCTCCACGAGGTAGCGTGAAGGTTTGGGTACACTCTATCCTCCCCAAATCCAATCTTGTGGAATTTCACTGGATATGTTGTTGATGTATATTAATTGGATATATAGTCAAAAATTTATTCAGTAGTCTAAATAAGTATTCTAATTTTATCATCAAAAAGTGCTTAATTTATCTATGCCATTATTTTTAATCCTAATATTAGTCCCAATGTTGCTTATATTTTTCAAAATAAAATTTTTATTTCGTCTTCTATTTGTGCCTCTAAATCTACTTTGCTCTCCATGATCTCACGTACTTAACGTTTGATATTAATACTTGATCAAACTACGATATTCTAACAATTGAGATGAACATCAATAGGGGCTGTCGTGGAACGTTGAAATCCCTCCGTTCATATTAGAGGTTTTGAATTTGAGTTTTGAGTATAGAAAAAATTATGTTGGGAGTGTTGCTCCCAAAATGAATTCTATAATATGCGAATTCAAATTAATCAGATTCTAATACAAATACCGAATATCAAATAGATGGAACCAAAAAAGAAAAAAATTGGGATGAGCATTATTTCTTACCAAAAAGAATAAAACGCGTATAAATTCTCTGAGTTAGCACAATCCTTAGAAAGCAAAACCTTGAGAGAATTTTAGATTTTACATTTCTCCTAATTTTAATCTTACATATTAATATATATATTTTTCTTTAGTCTAACCATCTAGTGTCTGAAGTCCACTGATTTCATTAATTTGGATTAGCATCGTGTGGTACGTAGGGCACTTTTAAGGGGGGAAGACTCCCTATCTAAAATTTCTTCATTCTCAAAACTCAAACTCAAAATATTTGATGAAATTTTCAAAAATAGATAAAAAAAACAATGGATATTAAAATAATCAAGTAAAATGAGACTTACGTCAATCCTCACCACAGAACTACGAAGAGTATCGAACAAGGGCTATTAGCAAAAACAATGGGATGTAAAAATGTAGAAATGGAAACGAATGGCTTGCTTGTTGTCAAACTTATTAAACAAGATGACATGCAACTTCATCGTTTAAGGAAAATTATTGAAGATTGCAAAAACCTATGAGAAGTCAACAAAATGACTGTCATCCACATTTAATTTGGAAAACGGAAAAGGGTTATATTTGTCTTTTAGAGCCTGTTTGGATGGACTTTAAATTGGTCAAAACCAACTTAAAACTCCTTTTTAGTTTTTGGACGTGTTTGCCTAATGCTGACTTTAAGCCATAAAGTTCTTAAAGTCAGTTAAAAATGAAAAGTTAGGATTCCTAACTTTTTTTTCCAAAGTGCTTAAAGTCATTTTCTTTGACCATGGAAATTATTTTTATATCCCTTATAATTTAACTAAATTCTCAAACTACCTTTTTTTATTCTTTTAACCCTAAAATTCACATCATAAGCACTTTTATCCAAACACTCAACTGCTTATTTATAAAAATAACTTTCAGCACTTCAAAGTTCTAAAAGCACTTCATACATAAAAGTTAATTTTTTTAAGCCCATCCAAACGGGCTCTTACTCTCATAAAAAAATTATATTTATATTTAGTCATACTTTTTTGATATATTTGCTCTTACCATCCAACTTTGGTACATATTTGTTCTTGAGGTGTTAAGTCTCATGTCTCTACTTTTATTATTGGGTGCCTACGTGGATATAATTTTATCTTAATTAAAAATTATTCTCTAATTAAATATTCTACCCAACCCAATAAACTCATTTTTTTATCCCTTTCCCCTCGTCACTTTACCAGTTAGGAAATATCCATAGACAGACTGAGAGAACCAATTGCTGGAACTCTAACGCGAGGAAAACCAAAGTATAATGTTAGAAGTTGGATGAAGTTATCATATCTTTTTTGTTACCACACATAAAAAATAAACCTTTGCTCATCATTTGAATAGCTGGAGTAAATGACAGAGATAGACAGATTAGTACAAAATGAGAGCCTCTTTTCTCAAAAGTTATTTTAGGCTTTGACAAATTCTAAATGTTGCAAGTTGCTTCAGAATAAATTTTGAAATGTGTTTGCTCTCCAAAAACACGGTTTGATTATGCATTTTTCTGATACTTGTTACATTCTCTGATGATTAACCTTATGGATGTAGCTGCAATTAGTTGAAGACATAAAATATTAAAAAGATGAACAATAAAGAAAACAAAGATATAACTAGCAGTTGCTTTATTTGAGAGCAAGTGGTTGTTCTAAAACAAACACTTTGAACTTCAATTGACGCAAATTATTAGTTTCATTCCGAATTATTGATAGGCTTAAAAATACCCCTCGATCTACTTGACTAACTAAACTCAGATACACCCCAATTTGCCACATGACATAGCAAGTGGTATCAAATTCTTGTAGGAGCAAAAAACTTTCAATAAAAGGTTGAGAGAAGTGTTGAAAATAACCTTAAACTTGGCGAGAATTTAGAGGTGTATTTCACTCAAGTTGCAAGATCGTGGATGTATTTAAATTCAGTTAGCCAGGTAAAAGGATGTTTTTAAGATTGTCAATAATTTAAGAATGAAACTAATAATTCGCGTCAAATTTAAAGGTATTTTCAATACTTCTATCTAAAGGAAATAAGCCATATAACTGCATCTAATTTTTCTCGCATTGGAAAGCAATTGGTTCTCTTTGTGTATGAATGTTTTCTGAGGGGTGAAGTGAGGAGGGTAAAGGTTGTCGGAGCTGGGTTTATTGGGTCTTAACAATTGGGTTGAATTTAGAAATTGGGCCAGGTAGAATATTTAATTAGAGAGTAAATTTTTTAGTTAAGATAAAATTATATCTACGTAGCCTCCATGATAATATAAATAGGGACATAGACTTAACACCTCAAAGGTAAATATGTACCCAAAGTAAGATGGTAAGGAAAAATATATCAAAAAAAATATGATCAATGATAAATATAACATTTTCATGAGAGTGCATGAGCAAATATGACCATTTTCCGTTTGGAGAAAGGCAAACAAATGTGCTGACTTTTTGACAAATGAATGTTACATATATTAGAAGATTTGCTTGTAGGAGAGAATGCCATTAAGAAAATAAAGTTTTTGCTCTTAAGAGATTCAAGTAGTATAGTTTATTAATGAAATTATAATTTTTTAGTATTTTTAATTGTATTAAGAAAAAATAGAATTGAAAATAGGGGAAACTACTTAACTACACGAACATTTCTACCATATATACTAATTATATCTATAGTTTGAAATAATTATATTTTATATTACTAATTAATAATTATCAGATTACAAGTCAGATAGATCTAGATATATGTTTTTACTACTAGATATACTGAAATAGGGAGAGGCGAGCGAGATTTTTCTATGTATTCCAGATACATGCGAATCACACCAGATGCATGTATCTGAGATATCAAATACATAGAAGAGTGGTGAGCGAGATGGAGGGAGGCGAACGAGATTTGTATATGTATCCCAGATACATGCGAATTTATTTGTATATAGTGTATTTAGAATAAACTACACATAATTTTGACTTCATGTATCCTGAGATTTGTATGTATATATATAGACGTATCTAAATGCATTAAAATCTGATAAAATTTATAATATTATAAATTAGCATATATCTAAATAATTAGTTTCTAAACTGATGAAATTTCTATAAGTTACCTTGAAAAATAGCATAGGAACGCACAAATTGGCCTCTAAGGCCCATTGAAGTACCTAGCCCAACTTGGCTATGCATATTACAAACATATGTAAATGGTGGGAGTAAAAAGTTGAAGCTCTGTCATCAGAGCCTTGGGACAAATCCCCTATGTGTGGCCTGAAAAATGATCCATTTGACAATGGACTTTTAACACATTTGATCGCTCGACAATAAATAAATAATTACATATGTTGGCCAATAATATACAATTCAATAATACTAGCATCAGACATGTCTTCCTTCTTTAGGTTTTAACGAGGCAAAAAATTTATGGATGTTTACGATAAATATGTATATTATTTTTTATAATTTTTTTTAATGAGACACATTTTACGTGGACATTCAAGGGGTGTTAAGGAGTAGTGAATGTCTATTTCTGGATCCACTAATTAGCAAGTTGACAAGTTACTCAACTTGTCTTCTCCTCCTATTACTATATATATATATGGCCATTCTTGGTATGTAAAAAAACAGAACACAAAGAAAGCATAGAATATACATACACGGCAATTTCTCTTTTCTCTCTTCTATTCTCTCTTTTTTCCATTATCTTTCTGTATAATTAATTGTTAAGTTAGTGTATTTTATAACACATATAGCGAATTCATTTGTTTGATTTCCGGATTAAGCTTTGAATAAGTCATGTAGAGTTAAACATTAATTAGAACCAAATGTTGTTCAACTAATTACTATATGCGATTAGGGGTGTTCATAATTCGATTTGGATCGGTTATTAGTTAAAACCAATATCAAATCAAATTAATCGGTTTTCAAATTTCTAAAACCAAATCAAAAAAATAATTGTCGGTTTGGTTCAATTATTTTGGTTTTTTTCGATTTAAAAATAACAAATTTGTTGAAGGCATCCGCATCTCGATAGACACAATCACCACATGAACAATCCATAAAAAAGCTACTGTGGATTCAATTAAGCAATGTTAGAGTTATTATTAAACGAAAAAAGTGATTTAGTTAAGCAATACTAAACTCATTATACACCAAAGATCAAAAGATCAAATCTTTATAGCAAAAAATAACCCCAAGCTCAACATTTGAGGAATTACTCGCTGGAGGGGTACAAGAAAATTATATACCAAAATTTAAGTGTTGGGCTTGAGAAAATGGCAAAGTTAAAGATTTAAGTTAATTAAGATTTGATAAAATATTTATATTTTATTTATGAATAATATACAAATAATTATGAAATTTATATATATAATTTCTCGGTTCGGTTTGATTATTTTTGCGGTTCAATTTTAGTAAAACCAAAACCAAACCAAATATTATTGATTTTCAAAATTTAAAACCAAACCAAACCAAATGTCGATTTCTTTTAATCGGATTGTGGTTCGATTTGATTTTTTAACCATAACCATGAACAATCCTATTAATGCGATGAATAACAGTACATGGATTGTTATCTCTTGCTCATCTTAAGGACGTTATTATTGTAGATAGTGAAATTTTATTGGTAAATTCATATTAAATTTTGAATTAATTTTAAATTCATGATATGCTGATCAAATCAAATTATTGGTTAATAAAGTTTGATTAATATTTAAGTTAAAATTATGGTAACTTACATAAATCTTACTAGTTTAGGAGCTAATTACTTAAATATATGCTAGTTTGTAATATTACGAATCTTATCAAATTTTGGACTTCAGATACATGTATATGGAGCGTCCAAATATTGTATCTCGGATACATGGTATCAAGATTGTGAGTAATTTTGTTCTAGATGTACTGTATCCAAGTGGATTCACATGTATCTGAGATACATAGACAAATCTCCTTCGCCTCCCTCTTATTTATCTCGCTCGCAATTCTTCTATCTTACTCGCAACTCTCCTATCTCGCTCGCCTGTCTGATATCTCATATACATATATCCAGTGGTGGAGCCAAGATTTTTATTTAGGAGTGTCAAAATATAAAGTAAAAAATATATATACTGCTAACAAGATAGAACACACAACATCAAACAATTTTCGCAAGCCCTTAACCACTACACTAAACCTTCAACTTGTGTCAAGAGGTGTCAACATTTCTATACATATTCATTAACCCAAATTTAATCTATATATACAATGTAATTTTCCAACGAAGGGGTATCACTTGACACACCTTGCCCGAGGATGGCTCCGCCCTTGCATGTATCCAATGCCAGATACATGTATTTTTTGTAATTCATATGTATCTGAAATACATAGCTAAATCTTATTCTCCTCCTCATGTTCTCGCTCGTCTATCTCCCTATTTCAGTGTATTCAATAGCAAAATATGTGTATCTTGGTGTATTTAACTTGAAATATGATATAAAATTAATAATTAGTGAGATAATATGTAATTATTTCAAACTATAGAAAGAATTAGTAAGTATGATAAGAATGTTTGTATAATTAGATAGGCTTTCTTTAAAATTATATGACTTAAGTGAAATCCATATTACATTTGGGCAAGTCTGTTGGGTTAAAAAGACGAGCCTAACTCATGCTTTTCAAGCCCAAAATCCTCTAAAATTACTTGGAGACCAAAATATCCCAAAATCATAGCTCACACCTATATAAAGAGGTCTTCATAAGAACAGAATGGACAGAGGAAATATATAGAGAACCTCTGCTCTTCAGTGGTGATCAATAACTCAGCAAGTCTTTCGTATACAAAAAAGTCTTCGTCTCAAAGTGGTTAGCCGCAAGTATTTCATCGATTCAAGAACATAGCAAAATTCTTGAGTTAACGATTGTGAAAAGAAGAATAAGAGGATTAGATCTTTTTCATTAAATTTAACAAAAATTATAATCCTCATATAAATTATTGAAATCAAATATTATTGTTCGTCTCTATTCTTCCTTTCTTAATAGCTATTTTTCAGTAGCAAAACTTAGTCCCTTACAATTATCTTTAAATATTCTTATAAATAAGTTATTACTATGCACATACTTTTATTCAATACTCAATCATGTATAAAATAGTATATATATCAATTATAGAATAAGTTATAATACTAGAATTAATAATACTTGCATAAATTGATTCAATTCCAAACCCGTGATATATTTAATGTCAGATGCAGAGACTATCATTGGATGTTCTTCCGGCACTTGTTGGCCTCTTAGTCTTTCCCTCAATATGTTAATATTAGGCGTTTCAGAATGTTACTATTGGTCGGTCAAACACGGTGGCAAAAACATCTATTCTAGTCATTTTACTTCGTTACGTTCGATAAAAAAAAAAAAAAACTTTCTTTGATATGTGTGTAGATATTGATTTTTCATATCTTTTTTAAACAAAAAATAAAATAAAATAAAAGGCAAGATTCTTATGAATTAGGATCTACGTATATTCACCACGCTCTTTATTTTCTTATTCATAGATTTATATCAACTAAATTTTATCTATTTTCTATGAATATTCATATATTTTATTCATCTTTTTTAACTTAATACCTTTGTGGGAGTCGTATCTCAATTTTATTGGTAGCTCCAAATTGAATGAAGCACTAGGATTATCCAAAACGGCTTGAAATGTGAATAAGAAATAAACATCACCTTGGAACAGAAAGGATAACTTTGAAATTAGGAGGAGTCGTCCCAGATCAAATTGATTAGTTGCAAGACAAAAATCAAAAATGTGATGATAGGCTGAAAAGTTTGGCGTCCACAACTTATCAACACATATCTCGACGGGATTGACACTTGGGCCCTTCTTGCTTTTTCCCCTGGTAAGCATTGCCCCCCGTTGGATTACTTTTGAGTTTGTATGGTAAATGCCAAAACACCAAGCCCAATAAAGATTTTAATGGGCCTACAACGTACGCTCCTTCTTTCCCAATTGAATAGTCGACTGCCACCACATAAAAGGGCAAAAAAAAGAGGAGAAACCACTTGATTACACAAATATTTTATTTATTAATTTTTTTCATGATTTGAAATAATTACATTTTGGATCACTAATTAATAATTTCATATAATATTTTAAGTTAGATACAAGTGATACATATTTTTTGATATCAGATAAACTCAAATAGGGAAAGAGGCGAGTGAGAACATGAGGGAGGTGAACAAGATTTGTATATGTATTTCAGATACATGCGAATCACACTAAATACATGTATCTATATGTATCTGGTGTGATCCGCATATATCCCAAATACATAAGAGAGTGGTGAGCGAGATTTGTTTATGTATTCAAAATACACGTGAATCCACTTGGATATAGTTTATTTAGAACAAATTAAATCTAATTTTAATCTTATCTATCTTGATATACATATATTTAAATGTATCTAGATGCACTAAAATCTAATAAAATTCGTAATATTATAAATTAGCGTGTTTTCTAGTTTCAACCTTTTTATAGTTTTGGCTTTTCCACTTTATTAGTGAGTACGTATTCTCAAAGCGAGAAAATTACTCACCAAAATGAACAAAGGGAAGATAAATTTCTAAAATTTATCATGCGAATATAGAAGCAAAAAACCACCCACACATGGACATGAGAAAACAATCGTGGAGAAAATTAGGACAAAAAAGAAGCATAAAAAGTGTCACTTATATAAATAATTAAATAATAAAACTATATATATATATATATATATATATAAATAATTAAATAATAAAACTATATATATATGGGTGTACTCTCTCCATATATATATAATCAAAATTTTATAGGACTCTACAAGACAAGTCTTATTTTAGTTAGAATTTTTTGGAGACTACTCTACCCTAAACCCCGATTCATGCTTATATATAAGGTATTATATTCTTTTGAAAAATCCACAAATTCACGGAATATTCATAAAGAGATCAAAATATGTCAAACTCTTCTTGATAATCATATACTTCAAGAAGATCCACAAATCCTTTCATAGATATCAAGTTCAAATCATCCTAGCTAGTTAGAGAATTATGTCACTAACAACCCTCGAATCAAGGAGAAATCCAGAAAGAAAAATCAAGGGAACAAACAGATTTGTACCCATACTATTTATAAATAAAATTATGTTTCTCCACATTTTATTTGTGGTTGATTTATTTTCCATTTATTTAAAATTTGTTGCAAAAATTGGCAACAAATTTTAAAGTGATAGAAAATAAATTGCCTTTAAAACCTTAACATAACACATTGATAGGATGATTTGAACTTTATCTCAATTATTGGATTTGTGGATCCCCTTGAAGTATTTGATTATTAAGAAGAGTTTGACATATTTTGATCTCTTTACGAATATTTCATGAATTTGTGGAATTTTTGAGATGCTTTTTCAAGGAAATATAATACATTTTATATAAGCATGAATCAGGATTTAGGATAGAGTAACCTCCAAGAAACCCTAACTTGAAATAAGACTCGTCTTGTAGAGTCCTACAAAATTTCGATGCCTACAATATGCTAACCAAAATAAAATTACAATAATTGTTCATAAATGTAAAATTTATATTCTAAACATAAAAATAAGATAAAGGTCACAAGTAAAAATTACGTTATACTAAAAAGACAAATTTACGGTATCATTGTATATAAGTAATTAAATCATATGCTAACATGCTTTGTTTCAATAGACTATTTTAATTCGCTGGAGAATTTTTGTTTGTACTACGTTTTTCCCTTTCGTCAATTGGGCAGTTACATTCTCACGTGAACCATTTACCCTTGTTAATCACCCATGGAGGTTAAATGATTGCATCTTCTCTTATCAATAAGAGTTGTGGTAGAGTGATAAATACTCCTTCATTTTTAATTAAAAATCTTAAATTTGAGTCCTCTTGAGTACGGAATCACCTTTATTAGAGAACTCTTTACCCTTCAATATGAACTTTCTAATGCAATTTTAAATTTAATCAAATTTTAATACAGTTACCCAACATGAATGGAAAACCCAAAACACAAACAAGGTTTAGAGAATAATATTACATGATGGTTGATAAGACTTTTGAGGACTATAAGGGTAAATGTTAAATTATTATATATATATTTAATCAAAAGGGAGGACTAAAGTGTTTGGAAGAGGGAGAATCAAATCTGAATGAAGCAGTGCCAAAGTACTACAAAATATGATATAGCTTCTCTTTTTCTACTAACAAATTATGCATTTGCCTAAACTAAGCTGAGAAATAGGAAAAATAATAAAAAATATATTGAACTATTTAAAATAGATTAAATTTTAGCCTGTTAGGGGTTTGTTTCTTTTCATGTGAACACCAATATTTTTTTTTTAATTTTATCTATATATAGAGAGAATAACATATTGCTAAGATGGTGGAATTACAATAATTTTTGGAATTAAATATATAATGTAGTTATTATCTATATCATAGTTACGGACTTTCTTTGATTAAATTTTAGTCATTAAATCTAACTTATGTCATATGCCCCCAATTCAAGCAAGAAATTCGGAAAAATGGAAATGGGTCGGATGTCAATTAAACTATTCTAAGTGAGTGTTACATGAACTCTTAGAAAAACTTTGTACTCGTAATGGAGAGGAGCTAGATCCCTATACGCTACTTGATTGTTTATATATAATGTATTACATGGACACTTTCTACTTGTAACGAAGAATGAAGTTTGAATAAAGAGGATGTTGGTTGTTTACCAAAAGAAAAAAAGAGAAATTAATTTTCCACAAATTTAAAAAGGTAGAGTTCCATACAAATCCATGAATGCACTAAAAAGAAATTAATCAAAAACCTTAATGGACTTGGAAAGACAAAGTAAAATCATCATAATTGAAACTTTATGGCTTATCTAAGTAGTCATCTCTTCAGGTCATTCTCAAAATCTAAAGCAAGATTATGCATTGGCCCTACCCAAATCAGCTATTATAATTAATCACATCATGATCCTCGAATTCCACCTCCTTTTTTGTTTACTAATTTTAACTTTTTTAGAAAAGAAATTTTCTCAATTAATTAGCTTCTCTTTTTAAATTTCCTTTTTAAGAGACGACTTTTGCAATATAATTGTCCTCATAATTATTGTTTTTTTGACATCGTAGAAAGTGCACTGTTATTTAGTAGCTACGGAACTGTTATTAATATTCTATATATGATATGAACTCACGAGGGGCCATTGTCACATATTTAATCATATATCATATGAACTCACGAGTGGCCATTGTCACATATTTAGGACTTATCATATTGCGCTTGTATGTGTGGTTGGATCTCTCTATAAAAGTGTCTTTTATAATAATATTTGATTATAATAGTTAGCTAAGTTTTCTTTGAAAAATCTATTTTCATGTTATGTCATTGTTATATTAAATGGTCTCTGTTGATAACATTTCACTATAACAATTAATAAATATCAGGAAAAGCTAAGATATTATAGGGAAGTTAGAAGGATTTACATTTTAAAAATATATACATTTAACAATGTAACTTCTTAACGATATATTAATACAATTTTGATGGATTTAGAAGGTTGTTCCTCTCAAATTATAAACTCCACTTACTATGTAAATTATATTAATATACTTTTTTGAAATCTTTGGTAAATAAAATAATTATAGTTTTACCATAATAGATAATATCTCTTTGAGATTGGCTATTAATATATATAGTTATATACTACTAGTAATTAGTACTGCAACTTGTATTATATCATGACATGCTCCTCTTTATGAGGTAATTTTTTTCATGAAAAATAAATTTCGAATATGAGAACATAACTTTCACGTAAACTCTTTTTTCCTACCAAATACAACTATTGATCATCAGTACAAATTGCTACAACAATAACACCCCTATAGTGTAATATAGTCTGAACTAAACGAAATTCTTATCAATCTAGTTCAGTTCCTACTACAACTTAGCTTCTAGGAATTTATAATCGTGTAACTTTTTTTATTGATTGGACAAGTGAAGGACAAGGTAATTATTTTTTTTCATTCTTATCAATCATGAAAAAAGTAGTAATATTCTCCTCATCATCAGAGCCAACTACAGCAACGTACTCCTATTTATGGTAAATTCTTCTCCCATAGCACAAGCAAAGATGCAATTCTTGCAAGTACCTACCAGCCACCACACGCAAGTAATCACGCTATAATAAAATAGCTTTTAATGATAATAAATATATACATTAACGTAACAAAGAGTAGTGCTAAATTTTTTATCGATATTAGTTAATTACTGTTAGATTCAATATCGCTATAGACTTTAGCGACATTTACAAAGAGTGCTAAAATATAATTGTCATTAATAATTACCTTTAAAAAATATATTTTACGACAAATAAGCTATTATTATTAATTAATTATTGCTAAAAATTATTTTTTACTTAAAGATATCACTTTTCCTTCATATTAGTGCATGCAGTACTATTAGCACACTTGTGGTGGACAAGGCAATGTAGTAGTTAATTTATGTACGTGCTCTAATTATAATTATGTCATAAAGTTTGATTATAGTATAGTTGGGTAAATGTGAGTGATGAGTAATTATTGCTTTAGGAAAGTAGGTTCAAATCCTCAGTATAGCACTTTAACTTTCTTTTACCTTGTTGAAATTCTTGCTTTCGTCAACGGTGATTAATGGGTGGTTGTCATTCTTTTATAAATGGTTCGGCCTATTAGAATTAATCACATTAGTTAATATTGGATATCAAATTCTTAAAACAAAAAAAGAAAAGAAAAATATAAACATTACTACTTAGATGAGTGGAAGCAAAAACAATGGAAGATTGCATGGCACCAGAAATGATATTTAACGTCAATAGTTTAATTGCCGTTTAAATATTTTTTTAGATGCAATTACAAATGACAATTATATTTAATATTTTATGTAAATGTCTCTAAAATCTATAACAATATTAAATCTCATAATAATTAACTAATATTGATAAAAAATTTAGCATTATTTGTTAATATGCATATTTTTTAAGGCTAATAGTAATAGTACATAAAGGACATGCTGGAACAGTCATTTTTGTAGTGAATTCTTCTCCCATAGCATAAGGAAGCCTTGAAAGTACCAGCCACTACACACAATTCACACATATCCCTTTCCTCCATAGAATTAGTGCGGTATAATAGGGTTAGGGGTCGTTTGGTTTGGATAAAAGTTATGTTGAGATTAATTATACTGAGAATAATTTTTAGAGATAAGTGTCAAAAACACATTTAAATTATCCCTCTTTTTTGAGTTTCATACCAAAACTATTGAGAGTGTGAGTTTTGTACCTAAACTATCACTTCTTAGTTTGAGAAACACACCTCAGTGGTGTGTGTAACACTCTCTCTACTCTTTCTATTTTTTGAATTTTTTTCTATATTGATAAAAATTAAATAAACTATTAATATTAGTTCAAAGTTAAAACTAAAGTATTTCTATCCCCCAAAAAAAGAAATTCTTTTTTAAAAAAAGTTATTTTTCTCACAATGTGTATGTATCTAACACAAAACGAAAAAAAAATTGAAAGCGGAGGATTAAGTGTGGCGGAGTAGATTTTTTTTAACAAAATATATAAAAATAATATCTAAATTATTATTTGAAGGGGGAGGGGGGAAGATGAAGTATGATTTTTTTTAAAAAAACTTTTATAAAAGAAATTTAGAAAATAAAAATAAAATAAAAAAATTGGGGAGGGGGGGGGGAGGGGGGAGTATGGTGAGAAAAAGTAGTGGAGGTAATAAAAATATTTTATATTTTTTTGAGGGTGGAATAGTAATACTTTAATATTTAATTTTAACTAATTCTAAGAATTTATTTAATTTTTATCTAGGTAGAATATTTTGTCTATGTGGAGTGTGATGTGGAAAATTTTTTAAAATGAAAGAGAGAGTGTAGCACACACCATAGTGAGAGTGGAATGAAAGAGAGATGTGTGTCTCTCAAGCTAAGAAGTGATGATTTAGGTATGAAACTCACACTTTCACTAGTTTAGGTATGAAACTCAAAAAAGGGGGATAATTTAAGTGTGTTTTTGACACTTATCTCTAATATTTATTGTTTCTTTGGTTGGTCATATTCAAAATTATATTCATTGAATAATTTCTAAGAATAAATTATTTATTTACAAAAATACCCTTCACCTTATTTATTTATTTATTTTACATTTTCTTTGCAAGCTTTAGTTATTCATTCCAAAAAATAAGATTTTCATCTTATTTAACTTAAATATTTTTATTTATGCATTTTCATAATTGTGCCATGTGTTTTTAAAACTAAGCTTTTATCTTATTTAATTTAAAAATAAAATTTTCATCTTATTTTACTTAAAAATATAAAACTTTCATCTTATTTAGCTTGAAAATAAAATTTCCATCTTATTTAGCTTAAAAATAAAACTTTCATTTTAAGTTTATTTGTAACGACCTATTCCCGTCGTTATAGATAGGCCAGTGGAGAAGGAATTTTGGTCAGAAAACTTCGTGTAGTAACTTCGAAAAATTTGAGTCTAGGCCAGACTTAGATGAAATCTGAGTCAGGTGAAGTCTAGGGTGATCCGATGATAAGTGAGGGGTAGAATTGATAATATGATTGAGTTATCTGATAGCCAAGATGATATAGAGTTGTTACAGCTTCACGGAATATTATTTGGATGAGTAAAACTCTTGAAATTGGATTTAGCGTGAAGGATATGTTTTAAGATGCCATGAGATTGGGGTGTGTTGTGAAGTGGGGATTTGGAGCTCAAGTTTTGAGCTCTCTGTTTCCGTGCAACCCGCTAGAGTGGGGCCACCAGAGCGGGATGGTCTCACTTTGGCGGGACAGTCGCGGATTAATACGAGGTAAAAACCCCAAAAACAGTTTTCTATGTAGAAACTGTTCTTAAAACGTTAGAAGGCAATCAGGGCAATTTTGATCACTTTTCCATGGATTCCCATGCCAAAGGTAAGTAATCTACTCCCTAAACTTATAAATTGGTTCCTAGAACCCATAATCTATGATGGGTGATCTTGAGGGAGGGTTTTAGCTTGAAAACTAATGGTGGAAAGTAGCCCTAGAAAGGGATTAGGATCATAGGTTTGGCCTAGCATGAGAGTTGTGTTATAATTAATGTTAGTTAGGTCATTTTGTTGATCCTTTATATGTATATTTACTATTTTTAGATCAAAAACAAGTGAAATGAACCCAGAAGGAGAAAACTCTTGCACCTTAGGGTTGTTAAAGCTCGAATTCGAGGTAGGTGATGGTTTTGTTTTCCGTATGTGTTTCATGTACTTGCTAAATTACTTCATTTTATGCAAATATGTATATGAATAGGAAAGCATGCTATGAAATATGTGAAATAATCACTACTAGCCTGTTTTGTGATGAACTTGTTCTTTGTGATATAATAATGACTATTGTTGATAATTGGTGATTGCTTTGTACATTTGGATCGGGTTTCACGTTCCGACACAAATTTTTGATCAGGTGTCACTTTCCACATAATTGCGTGTTTTTAGGTTCCATGAGAGAACCCTTATGTGAAGTTTCATGATATTGAGATTGATGAACTGTGATCTAGTGGAGTACTGTTTGAGAGGGAAATGGTTAAGTTATTCTGTATGTATGTGTTTATTATGTTGGGTTTACTTGTCCATGACTCGCTTACTGGCTAGCCGTGTGATCCTACCAGTACATTGCTGATTTTGTGTACTGATACTACACTTGTTCTGTCTTTGTTGAGTATAAGTCATATTCATCCAACTGCGGAAAGACCTCGCTTAAAGGAGTGTTACTCGTTCGAGTTCAAGGGTGAGCTATTTCTTTCAGGCTGCTATGGTCTCTCTTTATCCTATTCCTTCTTCGGGGACTTAGACTTTCAGACACTATTTGTATGTTCTTTTGGGGTTGCGTCCCCTTTCTAGACTTGTTAGTTGTTTAGAGTTTTGGTATGATTGAATTTCAGTTCCTAGGATGAATTTTCTCATGCTTGGGTTGATAACTAGATATTTCTGAGTTCATGGGAACTCAGCCTATGTTTTGTTGATTAAACCTGCGTCCGTATTTTTAAAATTGTCTATATCTTGCGATTATTGTTATTTGGGTTGTAGTAATGGTTCTTCCACCGGAGGATTAGTGTGGGTGCCAGTCACGGCGGGCAGGGTCGTGACATTACTAAAGTAAAAAAAAATTATTATTAAAATTATCTACATTTTAAAGTTATCTACATTTTAATTGATATATAAAATATAATTTTTAAGTTAGTAATAAATATTAATTAAAAATATGTAATTTAGTAGCGGAGTAAAATTTTTAAGAGAAATCAAAATATAAATAAACATAAGAATTAGACAAATAAATTCAACTTATAATATATTAATAAATAGAAATATAATTTTTTAATAGAAAAATATATTATCATAAAAACAACAATTAATTAAAGTTATGCATGTTATTATAAATGTTGTTAAAAATTATGTTAATATACATGAATGTAAAAGTTGTGTATAAAAGAGAGTTTAATGGGGTATTTTTATTATTTTACACCTTTATGCCAAGATAAATTATCTTGAAATTACTATTTCATCCCTAGGAAATGGTAACTTTTAATTCCACGCTCTCTCTCAGTAAATCCTAAAAAACCCAAAACCCTAAAGACCTTGCTGAATAGGCCGTCATCACCGCAGCCACCGTCGGTGGGACTACCCCACCGGAGGAGTTTTCACCCTTATCTCTGAGAAGCAGTCCATATCCACAAAATACTAAACCTAAAGAACCAAATAATGCCTAGTTTGCCACTATTCTTAAACCAAAATTGACCACACCACAGATTAGTTTTCCTTTCAAGCCTGTAATAATGATTCATGGAGAACCGAATATCAGTTGAAAAGCATCGGAGGTCAGATCTCTTAACATTTAGGAAAACCTACAATTCGCCATTATTGGCAAATTGTCGTATGGTAAACCTGACATAATGGAGTTGAGGCGAACAATACTGAGTCAATGTGGAATTAAGAATGAATGCACGATTAACTTCTTGGAGACATGACATTTCTTAATCAGACTCACAAGTTTGGAGGACTATGTGCATCTGCTTTCAACATCAGCCTTCTATGTGAAAGAAAGAAAAAATTATTAGCAGATAAGAACACTAAAATAGGACCCTTGATTTGAACCAGATGTTGAAACAATTATAGGAATAACATCGATATCCTTTCCAGATTTTTCACCTAACTTTTTTGCGAAGGAGGCAATTTTCTTTATAGCTACAACAATAGGTAAGCCACTAATGGTAGACATGGCAACAAGGAATCAGATGAGACCTAGTTGTTCTAAAGTCAAAATAGAGGTAGATCTGACTGCAAAGTTTCCACAAAGGGTTAGAAGAACGAAAGAAGATGATGTGACATGGGTCATAAAGTTTATGTGGGTCAAAGTGCAATATGAATACATGTCTTAATACTGTAAGGAATGTTGCATACAAGGACATGACGAACACAGTTATTAGACAATCCATCCAAAACTATAAAGAGCAGAATCAGGAGGAAAAAAGAACTAAAAAATAAGCAAAGAGCTAAAGGGGAAGAAAGAAGAACGTTGATGAGTGAAAAGGTTGTGGTACTACAACACAACAAACAGGAGTGGATGGTTCGGAGGAGGAACAAATATAAGAGGAATAAATATGGGCATATAGAAGGAAGGAATGACATATAAGATGAAAATTCATTTGCTGCATCGAGGAAAAATAAAGAATAACATGAGAAAACTGATAATACAAATAAGTTTGAAGGAAGCACGAAAGAATGGATGATGAGAAAATTTGGGAGACAAGAAGAGGGGCAAGAGATGATAGTTGTAAAGAAACAAGAGGAAGGAGAATCTGATACAAGGCAAACTGAGACACAACGAGAAAATCAAAATGACAATGAGATAATTGCAAAGGAACAAGAGGAAGGGAAAGCTGACGCAAAATAAAATAAAAAAGAACAAGATGTAAAAGAGGGAGAAAATAATGAAAAAGAGGAAAAGGCTAGAATCATGGTGATTTATGAACCAAGTAATGAGGAAGTAATGCACCTAGCAATCTAGAAGGTTAATCATGAGGGACGTATTGAATCAAAAGGGTTGGGTAATGAAAAAGAAAATATGGCACAAAACATAAAGAAGGTAGCTATATAAGGGGATTTATCCCCTAAACAGATAAGCAGGTTAAAATGATTACATACCAAGCCAAAGAAGCAAGGGGGAGGATAACCCAATGCGGCACATGCTTCTTCAAGGTCTAAGAGAACGATTATCAAAAATATAAAATATCAATGAGAGCTTTAATCTGGAATGTTAGATTAGTAAACACTCAAAAAGCGTTTACTAGGCTTATTAATCTTCATAAAAGAAATCAATTTTATTTTGTAAGTATTTCAAAACCATTTGAGGAGAAGCAATAACTAGAGGTATTTAGAAGGAAGATAGGGATGAAACATGCAGTGGCAAATGTGAATGGCAAAATCTGGGCATTCATTGATGAAACACTGGAATACACTATAGAAAGTGATGAAGAGCAGATGCTAACACTCAAACTTCAGAATCAAGGGTTGGGCACAGAAGTGGTGGTATCAATTGTATATGTTAAATGTACGCAAGGTAAAAGACAAAGGCTGTGGAAATCCATGGAGGAGTTGGCAGATAGTATCAATGCCCCTTAGCTGATAGGGGAGATTTCAATGTAATAAGCAATGAAGAGGAGAAGATAGGGGGTCTACCAGTATTCGAAAGAGAAGTTAGAGATTTTAATCATTATATTAATGTGTGTAATCTGTAGGATAAGGGATTTAAAGGAAGTAAATACATTTGGTGGAATGGTAAAACAGATACAGAGTGCATTTTTAAAAGGCTAGATAGGGTGAAGGGCAGTGACAAATTATAAGATCTCTTCCTAGTACTGGAGGTGGAGCATCTAGTAAGAAGTGGATCAAATCATACCCCTCTTCTAATTACCTTCAAAACCACTGAGGAGATAATAGTGAGATCGTTTAAATTTCTTAATCTCTGGTTAAGAGAAAGTTCTTTTAAAGAGGTGGTAAAGCAACACTGAAAAACAGACTTTGAAGGAAATCCTTTTATCTTATTCTATCATAAGTTAAAAAGAGTAAAGAAAGCTTTGGCCAAATAAAGTAAAGATACTTTTTGGAATATATTTCAGGAGATAACCACTTTGGAGGAAGTCATTAAAGTTCAAAAAACTCAATTTGAGATAGACCCATCAGAAGCAAACAAGAAAAACTTCACAAAACTCAAGCGAAGTTTAAAAATAACTTTCTAGGGAGAAGGAATTCTGGAATAGAAAGCAGGGATGGAATGGTTCAAGGACGGAGAGAGAAATACAAAGTTCTTTCATACAATAGTCAAGGGGAGAAAGAGAAGACTTAGAGTAAACAAAATCCAGAATGATGATGGGGAATGCTTAGAGGATCAATAGGGCATTGCAAAGGCGGCTGAAGAGTTCTACATAAAGCAGTTTACAAAATAAGTAGATAGAGTTGAATTTAAAATGCTGAATGAACTACCAGTCGTGATTAGTTAGGAAGAAAACGAGCAACTTCAGGAAATGCCTTCACAAGATGAAGTCAAAGAGAGAGTTATGGGACTAAATAAGGATAGTGCAGACGGGACAGATGGAATGACATGAGCTTTCTATGAGCAAACATGAGACATCACTAGAGAGGACATTTATGATATGGTCAGGGCTTTCTTTGGAGGGGCAGAACTGCTGAGGTTTATAACCCATAAGAATTTAGTGATCATTCTAAGAAAGTTAATATGAATACTTTCTCAGATATTAGACCTATCTCTTTAAGTAATTTTGTGAATAAAATCTTTTCAAGAATGACTTAAGACAGTGATACTTAAGATTATTTCTCCAGAACAAGCAGAATTTGTGCACGGAAGGAGTATAGCAGAAAATGTGCTATTAGTGCAAAAAATCATTACTAAAATCAAAAAGAGAGGAATGCCACTAAATCTAGTTATAAAAATGGATATGATGAAGCTTATGACAGGGTGGAATGGATATTCATTACTAAGGTATTAAGAAGAATAGGTTTTGGGGAGAGGATTATTAATATGGTGTTCAGACTAATCAGTAATAACTGGTACTCGATTTGACTAAATGGACAATCAAAAGAATTCTTTAACTCATTTAGAGGAATTAAACAGGGTGATCCTCTCTCACCTACCCTATTTATATTGGCAGTTGAAGTTATGTCTAGATCCCTAAATGCTCTAATGGAGAAGAAGGACTTTAAGAGGTCTGGCTTGTTAAGAGGTAGTCTCAAAGTGAATCATTTAGCATTTGCATATGATATGACTATAATATGCAATGTAGACGTGAGAACAACGAAGATAATTATAGATACTTTGAAGAGATATGAAGATAATTCGCTGTAGAAAATAAAAAGGAGAAGAGTACTGTTTATATGCATCATTCTGTAGCAGGAAGAGATGCAGTAATAACTGAGGTAGCAACAGAAATTCTAAGAAAGGAATTCCCTTTCACTTACTTGATGATAACACTAAGGATGGTAATCCGAAATAAACTAAAGTATTAACTAAAACAAGTGCGGAAGAAAAATCAAAAATTAATTAAAGAAACTAAACAAGAATTAAAAAAATATGGGTTTGACACGATCTAAACAACAATAAATTGGTTAATAGTTGAACCAAATGTCTTTACTTGAGAAACTAATCAAGTTTTAGAATTGGATCTTGGCCGCTTCGTAAGTAATGCTAGATAACAATTAGAAAGAGTACCAACCGCCTTCTAAAGAAAACCAAGAAGAAACCAAAGATATCAAACAAGAAGTTATCCTACTACCTTGAACTATGAACTAGTTAGGTTGAAAGATAAATTCCGAAGCAATTTGCCACAAAGATTCAAAAGAACTGTCAATATATTATTTTTCAAAATCTGCCCTTTTAAAGTAACAAAGCTCCCTTTTATATAGTATTAAGAAGGTTGTTCAAGATAAAAAAAAATAATTAAAAAATGACATTTTCTAGAGTCTTAGATTGTTTTCCACAAACATGACACCTCCTAAAGTTTTAGTGAACTGCCCACACATATGACTTATAATGTCAAAATATAAGAAAAAAATGACACTTCCTAAAGTCCAAGAAGGCTTCCCACATACATAGGTACCCTAAGGTTAACATAGAAAAAAAAATGACATTAAATGCTAGTTATAGAAACTAGTTAAAAGACTAAATAAGTGTTAAAATTTTCTCTTCATTTGTGGGCTGATTTGAGCCGTATTTTCTCTCATCTTGAACTTTAATTTGGGCCTAGTTTTCATGAAATTGGGCACTAATATTCCTCTTCATGGACTTGAATTTGGGCCATCAAATAGTTGTAGCATTTGGACAATTCATTTTTCTTGGGCTTTAGCTCTTCTTCCCCCAACAAACCACCTTTTAATTGCTAATTCTAGCCCATCAAGATTGTCTTAAAATTTTCTTATTTGGGATCTTTTCATGAAGCCTTTTGGAAACTCCAAAGCTTCCTTAAATATTGTTGAGCTTTCATCGATGCTATAATTTTCCTCTTCTTCAAGAAAATTCTTCCTCGAATTTAATCCTGCATCAAATAAAGAAAGGTCTGAAATATTAAAGGCAGCACTAACTTGATATTCACCAAGAAGATCAAGTTTGGAAGCATTGTCTCCTATCCTTTCAAGGACTTCAAATGGACCATCTCCTCTTGGATATAATTTGAATTTTCTTTTAGTAGGAAATTTTTCCTTCCTAAAGTGTACCCATACTAGATCTCCAGGCTTAAAATAACAAATTTTTCCCTTTCTTTCTCCTCAAGGCAGTTTGTTCATTCCTCCTTTCAATTGTAAGTATTGTTTGTTCATGTATCTTCTTCATCATTTCAGTCTTCTTCCTACAATCAATATTAATAATATCATTAGTTTGCAAAGGCAACAAATCAAGGGGAGTGAAGGGGTTAAACCCATAAACAACTTCAAAATGAGACTTACCAGTTCTATTATATTCAAACTCTATTATGGACAAATGTGCCTCCCAAGAACTTAATTTACCTTTTAAAATAGACCTCACATATTTTCCAAATTCCTATTCACTACTTCTATTTGCCCATCCATTTGTGGGTGACAAGAGGTAGAAAATAGCAGTTTAGTTCCTAACTTTTCCCAAAGAACTGTCCAAAAGTGACTTACGAACTTCACATCCCTATTACTAATAATAATTTTAGGTATACTATGTAATTTAACCACTTGTTTCACAAATAAATTAGCCACATTTGATGCATCATTAGTCTTTAAACATGAAATGAAATGAACCATTTTTGAAAATTTATCTATCACTACAAATATACTATCCTTACCAAGTTTAGTTCTAGGCAGACCTATCACAAAATCCATAGAAATATCAATCCAAGGAGAAGTAGGAACAGGTAAAGGAGTATAAAGACCATTTGGTAATACTCTTGATTTGTCTTGTTTACATTTAAGACATTAAGAGCACACTTTCTCAACATCCTTTCGCATGCCAGGCCAAAAGAAATGTTCAGCAAGTATATCCAAACTTTTGGGAACTCCAAAGTGTTCCATGAGTCCACCACAGTGTGCTTCCCTAGCAAATAATTCACGCAAAGAGCGAGTAGGGACACACAACTTATTTTCTTTAAAAAGAAATCCATCTTTCAGATTGAACCTATAGCAAGTTCCCATCATACATTTGCAAAACCCTTTTCAAAATCAGGATCATTAACATAAAGGTCTTTGATTTTATCAAAACCAATCAATTTTGAAGCAAGAGTAAATATCAAGAAATACCTTTAAGTGCATCGGTAATAACATTATCTTTTTCTTGCTTATAAGCAATCACATATAGGAAAGTTTTGATAAATTCAACCCATTTTGCATGCCTACGATTAAGCTTATCTTGGCTCTTCAAGTACCTCAAGTATTCATGGTTAGTTTTAACCACAAACTCTCTAGGCCACAAATAATGTTGCCATATAGCTAAAGCTCTTACCAAAGCATATAACTCTTTGTCATAAGTTGAGTAGTTCAATGTAGCTCCACTTAGATTTTCACTAAAGTATGAATTAGGCTTAGAATCTTGCATCAAAATAACACATATTCCTCTACAAGAGGCATCACATTCAACTTCAAAAGACTTAGAAAAATCAGGTAATTACAAAAGAAGAGCAAAACACAATTTGTCTTTCAATAAGCTAAAAATATTATCTTGTTCTTTTCCCTATGAAAAAGCATTATCCTTCTTAATAACTTCAGTCAAAGGAGAAGCAATGGAACTAAAATCCCTCACAAATCTCCTAAAAAAACTAGCAAGCTGTCACGCCCCAAGAGGGTACCCTAGGCATGACCGACACTCAGAAACTATCTCTGGCCTCCGAGAGAACCACTTGGTCTCATCGCTCATTCATTCATCAGCGGAAGACTTAAGTGAAAATAAGAATTCTTATGTGGGCTCACCATCAACATCAAGGAAAGAAATAATCCTTAGAAGAAGTAATTTCAAAGGAGAACTACTCCAATTACATTATCAAACTCTGTCAATGAATCCTCTAATACTATCAGATGGTGCCAATGACATGTCCATAGCTACCTCAAAAGAAACATCACACTCAACAAAAAAAAGGATAAGGAGTTCCTCCGAATACAAGAAGGACTCACCAAATAGCTGAAAATAAATGATCTTCAATGATGCGCCTATTGAGGATCTCTAACACCTATATCTGCATAATAAAATAATGTAGGTCGAATGACGTCAGTACGTGAAATGTACGAGTATGTAAAAAATGGCGGGAAAGTAAGGACAGATATCAAGAAACTCCTCTCAGGAAGACTCGGCTCAGAATTCAACATCATCTCAACATCAATATGTAATGCAAGTTTAAAAATAATAATAATAATAATAAAAATAATAGTAATAAGCAATGCTTACTCAGTTGGGAGTTTCTCTAACCGACAACCATCACTTATGAGCTAGCGATGATACAACGAAGCGATGTCGTTGCTACATCCATCCAATACCTTGCCAGGGTAAAGGACATCACCATCTTGGATCCACTCATCAAAGTCCTCTTTTTGGGACTTAAGAGGCATAGCCTCCATCCTACGCTGGCTACGTAGTTTTGTGGTTTGAGTCAATTAAACTCTTACCCAACTCGATACTCAATACTATTCCCAAAATATGTGCTCATATTAATCTCATCATCTAGTCTCATTGGACTTTAATTTAAATCATCAAACTCATCTCATTACCTCATCATCAATCATTATAATTTAAAAACATTATTTACATCTCATCAAAATATTATTGTCACGCCCCGAGAGGGTACCCTAGGCGTGGCCGGCACTCAGAAACCATTTTTGACTTCTGAGAGAACCACTTGGTCTTATTTCTTATTTATTCATGAGCGGAAGACTTAAGAATACTAATGTGGGCTTGTCATAATCAAAGGAAAAATAGATAATTATTAGAAGAAGTAGTTTCTAAAGAGAACTACTCCGATTACATCATCAGACTCTGTCTATGAAGCCTCTAATACTCTTAGATGGTGCCAATGACATGTCCATGGCTACCTCAAAAGAAACATCACACTCAACAATAATAAAAGGATAAGGAGTTCCTTCGAATACAAGAAGGACTCACCAAATAGCTGAAAAGAAATGATCTTCAACGATGCGCCTGTTGAGGATCTCTAACACCTGTATCTGCATCATAAAACGATGCAGGTCGAATGACGTCAGTACGTGGAATGTACGAGTATGTAAAATGGCAGGAAGGTAAGGATAGATATCAAGATACTCCTCTCAATAAAACTCAGCTCAGAACTCAACATCATCTCAACATGAATATGTAATGCAAGTTTAAACTATAATAATAAAAATAATAGTAATAAGCAATGCTTACTCAGTTGGGAGTTTCTCTAACCGACAACCATCACTTATGAGCTAGCGATGATACAACGAAGCGATGTCGTTGCCACATCCATCCAATACCTTGCCAGGGTAAAGGACATCACCATCTTGGATCCATTCATCAAAGTCCTCTTTTTGGGACTTAAGAGGCATAGCCTCCATCCTACGCTGGCTACGTAGTTCTGGGGTTTGAGTCAATTAAACTCTTACCCAACTCGGTGCTCAATACTACTCCCAAAATATGTGCTCATATTAAACTCATCATCTAGTCTCATTGGACTTTAATTTAAATCATCAAACTCATCTCATTTCATGTTCATCAATCATTATACTTTCAAAAACATCATTTATATCTCATCAAAACATCTTGCTCAAAATATCATTTTCTCAAATTCATTCAAATTCAACTCTTTTACTCTTTCAAAACTCAATAAAATATATATATAATATTAATTCATATAACACTCTTTTTATCAATAAAAATAATAAAAAGCCAACATCTTTACTCAAAACATATGTAAAAATATTCATGAACATCAAATCAATTAGAATTCATGGGAAAGTAGCCATGAACAATAATTCCAATAATATGAGAGATAACAATAATAATAATATTAATGCATAAATATATCAAACTCAATAGAAGAAGAATTAATTCATCTAGAATTCAAGATTTGAATAAAACTCAACTATAACTCAATTATAATAAATTTAAATATTGGGCGCATGGACGAACTCAATCCAATGCTATGAAAGCCTTACATACCTTAAATCCGAAGGTTTACTCCGAATTGGAATACTCTTGGATCCCTAGCCTTTTCTTCTCGCCGGAGCATTTTGTGTACTACCCGGAGTATAAGAATAACCGGAGTAGTATTTTTATACTACTAAAACTAAAACTATATTTGAGAAGAAGTATATAGAGAGAAGAAATGCTTAGGAAAGTTTGATGAATAAAATGAGGAAATAAGGTGGGTATTTATAGGTGGGAAAGAGGGACCTAACAATAAATAAAATAATTATAAAGAAAAATCTGAAAATTTAATGGAATATATTGATGTCATGGATGATGTTAAATGGAGGACAATTTATGTCATGCATGATGTCAAATGCATCTAGATGTTTCCATGGTAGGTAAGATGAGTTCTTTTTAACAGAATACTCATTTTCGAAGCTACGTTTGAATAAGATAAATTCCTTATTAGGATTTGGTTTCTTCATAAAAATTGTAGATATGGAAGTCTAATTTCATATCGTTTAAGAATCAACCACTTTGGAGCAACCTACAGTGAGATATGAATTTTCTTCTATCAACACTCAATTTCGTCACAGCACTATATCTTGCAAAGATTAATTTATTTGACCTACTTATACTCCGAATTTGAAGTTATGTTCTTCCTGAAAGTTGTAGGTAAGGATGTTGTGATTACCCAGAAATTTGAATCACCTAATTTGGACCAACCTATGAAAAGTTATGCCCAAAATACAGAGGCTGTATTATTTTTGTCGAGAATTAAAATACCGACATACAATATTTTAGGGGTTGTTACAATTATTTACTCAAATTCATTTAAACTCAACTCTTTTGCTTTTTCAAAACTCAATAAAATACATATATAGTATTAATTCATATCACTTTTTTATCAATAAAAATATTAAAAAGCCAACATCTTTACTCAAAACATATGTAAAAATATTCATGAACATCAAATCAATTAGAATTCATGGGAAAGTAGCCATGAACAATAATTTTAATAATATGAGAGATAACAATAATAATAATATTAATGCATAAATATATCTAACTCAATAGAAGAATAACTAATTCATTTAGAATTCAAGATTTAGATAAAACTCAACTATAACTCAATTATAATGAATTTAAATATTGGGCGCATGGACGAACTCAATCCGATGCTATGAAAGCCTTACATACTTTAAATTTGAAGTTTTACTCCGAATTGGAACACTCTTGGATTCCTAGGCTTTTTTTCTCATCGAAGCGTTTTGTGTACTACTCGGAGTATAAAAATCACCGGAGTAGTATTTTTATACTACTAAAACTAAAACTATATTTGATAATGAGTAAAGAAGTATATAGAAATAAGAGTTGCTTAAGAAAGTTTGATAAATAAAATGAGGAAATAAGGTGGTTATTATAGGTATGGAGGAGGGACCTAACAATAAATAAACATAATCATAAAGGATGATCTTGAAAATTCAATGGAGAATTTTGATGTCGATGTCAAATGGTTCTAGATCTTTCCATGGTAGGTGAGATGAACTCTCTTTTAACGGAATATCCTTCTTTGGAGCTGCGTTTGAATATGATAAATTCCTAATTAGGATTTGGTGTCTACATAAGAATTGTAGATCTAGAAGTCTAGTTTTATGTGGTTTAAGAATCAATAAATTTGAAGTATCCTACCGTAAGATATGAATTTTCTCCTAAAAATACTCCATTTCGTCACAACATCATATCTTGTAAATATTAATTTATTTGACCAACTTATCCTCCGAATCGTAAGATATGGTCTCATGAAAGTTGTAGATAATGAAGCTAAGGTTACTCAAAAATTTGAATCACCTCATTTGGACTATAATATGAAAAGTTATGCTCAAAATACAGAGAGAGTATCATTTTCGTCGAGAATTAAAATACCACTTAGGAGATATTATAGGAAGGAATACTCTCATTAAAGTCTTACATACCTTAGAGTAAAGCTTAAAGAAAATGATCAAAATACTTTAGGCATGAGAGATCATAATATAATCAAAATTCTTTAGTCATTAGAGAATATAATTATGATCAAAATACTTTAGGCATGAGAGATCATAATATGATCAAAATACTTTAGGCATGAGAGAACATAATATAATCAAAATACTTTAGTCATTAGATAACATAATTATGATCAAAATACTTTAGGCATGAGAGATCATAATATAATCAAAATACTTTAATCATGAAAGAACATAATTATGATCAAAATACTTTAAAACATTTTTATGTCTTCATATAAGGACCTTTCATAAATTAAAAATTTAATGCATTTAAGAGCCAACATAAACTAACATAAGATAGGTGATTAAACTTCAAATATTTAATAATCTATGAAATTGGAATCATGATATGAAAATCCATAAAGTCATGCTTGAATTAAATAGAAAATTTTGATAATTCATTTGGACTTCATGAATGAAAGGAACCATGAATCAATAACATTTTAAGAGGTGTTACACAAGCCCATGAAAACTTCTAATCTCAGTTACACTCTTAGGTTTAGGCCACTCTTTAATTGCCTTGATTTTCTCCTTATCTACTTCAATCCCTTAGAACTGACCACAAACCCTAAGAATATCACACGATCCACATAAAAATGATACTTTTTAGATTAGCAAATAGTTGTTGCTTTCTAAGAACTCCAAAAACTTATTTTAGGTGTTATATGTGCTCTTCCAAATTCTTAAAAAAGATCAAGATATCATCAAAATAAACTATAACAAATTTTTAATGAAAATCATTAAAAATATGATTCATTAATCTCATGAAAGTGTTGGGTGCATTAGTCAACCCAAAAGGCATAACTAACCACTCATAAAGCATATATTTGGTCTTAAATGCAGTTTTTCATTCATCTCCAGGATTTATTCGAATCTGATGGTAACCACTTTTTGGATCAATTTTACAAAATATTTTGGATCCATACAATTAATCTAATATATCATCAAGACGTGGAATAGGATGATGATACAAAGTCAATTTGGTGTTCAAAACCACGCAAAGGTGGTAGACCTTTAGGAATATCCTCAGGAAAGATATCACTAAGATCTTGCAAAAGAGAAGAAACACTACTTGGAAAAGAAGATGTTAATGGCTCAGAATTAATCAAGACTTCTTTGTAAGTTAGTAATATTATAGGTAGTCCCTCTTTTCTTGCACTTAAACATTCTTTGGCTTTTATATATAAACTCTTTTTTTTCTTTTCCCTAGCCTATTTTCTCTCACCGCAACTTTCTCTTCTATCGCTTGAACCCTCTCTTTGTCTCTCTTGGACACCTCTTTTTTTTAATTCTTGGTTAGAACTCTTTTCTTTTCCCTCAAGCTCACTTTTTTCCCTCTCTTTTCTTTTCCCATTGATTCCCTCAATTTATTTTGATCTTCAAACACTTGAGAAGGTGCTAAAGGTGCAAGAGGATACTTCGTTCCATTAAGTTCAAGAGAATATCTATTCTTTCTTCCATAATGAAAAGTATGCCTATCAAATTGCCATGGACGACCAAGTAAGATATGGCAAGCTTGCATAGGAATCATATCACAAAGGGTATCATCCTCATACCTACTAACATTGAATGAAATCATGCATTGTTTGTTGATTTTCAGTTCACCACTATCATTTAACCTTTGAAGTCTATTATGCTTAGGGTGCTTCAGGCACGCAAGCCCTAACATATCTACCAAGTGTGAACTCACCACATTCGCACAACTACCATTGTCAATAATCATAAAACAAGTTCTTCCCTTTATCCCACACCTAGTATGGAATATATTCTCCCTTTGTTCTTTATTATTGGTTCCTAAATTGATATACATAAGCCTCCTAACTACAGCAACCAAACCATCATTAAAAGAAAGTTCTATATTATCTACACTCTCATCTCCCTCTTCTTCCTCTTTTTCACCTTTTTCACTCTCAGATCCTATGTTAAAAACCTTCCTAGCTACCCCATCATTAGATAATTTACATCATCTTCACTCATACCTCTCTCTTCTTTCTCTTCGTCACTTTTTTTTACTCTCATAGTTTCCATCTTCTCTCATGATAATGTTCCTCCTAGTTGGGCATTCATGCATCATATGTCCTCTTCCATTATATTTATGACATTGAATGGAACTAGAAGGCTTATAAGCCTTATGAAAAATGATTTACCTCCCTCTTTTTCATTCACTTTACCTTTTCCCTTAACTTTATGAGGTTTAGAAGTCCCTTCTTCTTTTGATTATGGTTTCTTAGAGATGGTTTTAGGTCTACTCTTCAATGAGCTAGCATGCTGCCTTCTTTTTATTTGTTTTTCTATTTTTATTTCTAAATCTACCAACTCATCTAAAGTTACATATGATTGTATTTCTACTACATCAGTTATTTGTCTATTTAGACAATTAAGAGATCTAGCCATAATAGCTTTTTCTTCTTCCTTGCAATTAGCTTGAATCATAGTCACAAAAAACGAAAAATGTTACACGCTAGTTCCGTTTTGCCAAATAATCAGTACTAAAGTCAATATTTTGTGTGTAACGAGTATGGAGATGGCGGGAGGATGATGTGGGGTTGATTTATTGTTATTGCCTGTTTATGAATTGATTTATTGGATGTTTGGTATGTACGCCATACAATTTTGATAACACATGTTAATCTCCATAAATTAGTGCTTCAATTTAATTGAAATTAGTGTAATTACTATTTTTCATTACCAAATTAAGATAAATTTCCTAATTCACGTTATCACCGTAGCTCTTTTAAAATAAACTTTAACTCACATAGGAGAGGTATCAACATTTTTATTTTTATTTATAAACTTAATTCTGAAAACATAGTTAAAACAATGAAGAACAACATTAATTAGTCTAATTTTACATGTATAGCGGATAGTTGGCTATTATCGCGCTACAAATCACAGTGAGCTGATAGCTTTTTTGGGGTGTCCATAATTGTCCAAAGCTGATTGGTATATTAAGGATTGATTTTTTCATATTTAAATTTGACTTAAGTTATTTACGATCTCTTAAAGTTATCTGCATTATTCACTTGGGTATTCATCAATAGTCATGGCTCCTTGCTCTAATGATTGAAGACGCCGTTGTAGATCTTTTCAAAAATAGGAAGGCACAAATCTCTTATTCATGACTCTCTTCATCTCAGATCAAGTTGCAATGGGTGGTTATCCATCTTGTTGTCTATCCCTTGTAAGCTTTTTCCACCAAATAGAAGCATAGTCAAAAAATTCAACAACAGCAAGTCTAACCTTCTTACCTTTAGAATAATTATGACAATAAAAAATAGCCTCAACTCTTCGCTCCTAATCAAGGTACAAATCTGGATCTCTTGTGCCCTTGAATAATGGTATCTTCATCTTTATGCTATTAATGTTGTCATCTTCTAAGTTACGTCGTTGTCCCCTCCTATCTCTCCCTATCCTACCTAGTTGACATCAAGATCATCAGAAAACTCATTTATATAATTTTTTTGATTTACAACAGCGGCATAGGGTACATTTCTTCTATTATGATTCCTAGAATTATTTTGAGGTGGTACAACATGTTGATTTCCCCTCCTAAGTTCAGCTATTGTCTCATCCTGTTCAACAATTGCATCCTTTATCTTTTGAATCTGTAAGTTTCATCTTTCAAATTATTGGTGAATGACTTTCAAAAGTGAAATTAATCTTGCTCGGATCTCGGCCTCTTGTAAATCCCTCCTTTCATCATTATTTTTTTAAAAATGGTGTATCACTCAAACTTTAACTTTTTCCCTTACTTGTTGTCACCACTCTTGCCTTTTTCTTCTTAAATTATCTTTGCAATTTTTTTTATGAATTTATAGCTAAATTCAACTTGTATCAAGTCTTTAGTAGTAAGATAATGATTTTTTTCTTAGCACAACAAGAAAAAAAATGAAGAATCAACCCTAGAAAGAATAGGACTTAGTTTGGACAAGATTCGAAAAAAAAGAAAAGATTTTTAGAATAAGATAAAGATCTAGGATCCCCTCTTCTTGTGTTCTACCAAAATCCTTTTTGAAAAAATATATTTAGATGAAGAAAATTTATTGAAGAGCAACAATTTTTTTTCTTTTTGTGATACTATTCACTGCTATAATTTTTTTAAAATTTTTTCTTTTTTTGCTCTTTCTTCAAAAAATTCCCATGATTATCAAGAACGGAATCTTGATAAAACCGCTCTGATACTACTTGATAACACTAAGGATGGTAATCTAAAATAAATTAGAGTATTAACTAAAATAAGTGCAGAAGCAAAATCAAAAATTAATTAAAGAAACTAAACAAGAATTAAAAGATATGGGTTTGACACGATCCAAGTAATAATAAATTGGTTAATAGTTGAACCAAATGTCTTTACTTGTAAAACTAATCAAATTGTAGAATCAAATCTTGACCGTTTCGTGAGTAATGCTAGACAACAATTAGTAAGAATATTAACTGGCTTCTAAAGAATACCAAGAAGAAACCGAAGATATCAAACAAGAAGTTATCTTACTACCTTAACTTATGAACTAGTTAGGTTAAAAAATAAATTCAAAAGCAATTTTCCACAAAGATGCAAAAGAACTCTCAATATATTATTCTTCATAATCTGCTCTTTTAAAGTAACAAAGCTCCCCTTTATATAGTAATAAGAAGGGGTTGTTCAAGAAAATAAAAATAAAAAAATGGCATTTTCTAGAGTCCTAGATGGTTGTCCACACACAAGACACATAATGTCAAAATAGAAGAAAAACATGACACCTCCTAAAGTCTTAATGGACTACCCACACATATGACTAATAATGTCAAAATATAAGAAAAAAATGACACCTCCTAAAGTCCAAGAAGGCTGCCCAATACATAGGTACAATAAGGTCAAAATAGAAGAAAAAATGACATTAAATGCTAGTTCTAGAAACTAGTTAAAAGACTAAATAAGTACTGAAATTTTCTCTTCATTTGTGAGCTGATTTGGGCCATATTTTCTCTCATCTTGGACTTTAATTTGGGCCTAGTTTTCATGAAATTGGGCCCTAATATTCCTCTTCTTGGACTTGAATTTAGGCCAATAAATAGTTGTAATATTTGGACAATTCATTTTTCTTGGGCTTTAGCTCTTCTTCCCCAACAAAACACCTTTTAATTGCTAATTCTAGCCCATCAAGATTGTCTTAAAATTTTCTTATTTGGAATCTCGTCATGAGGACTTTTAAAAACTCCAAAGCTTCCTTAAATATTGTCGAGCTGTCATCTATGCTATCACTTGGGATGACCTATATTCTATAAAATGAAGAAAAAAATATATTATCAGCAGATTTTACAAAGGATTGATTCAAAAATTCAGGAATGGAAAGAAAAATTACTATCCTATGGTGAAAGCGCTATTCTAATAAAATATGTGCTCCAAAGCACTCCCATTCATTGCCTGTTGGTTATGAATCCTCCCATGAATCTACTGAATCAATCTCAAAACATGATGTCACAATTTTGTTGAAGCAGTTGTGTTGGGGGGAAGAGGAAGACATTGGACAAAGTGAAGCAATTTATACTTGCTAGAGAAGAAAGGGGGACTAGGTTCATACTAATTAAATATGTATCAATGGACCCATTTTGCAAACTATGGTGAAATTTCCAAACAAAGTCATCACTATGGAGTGAGTATATAAGGAATAAGTACTGTCAAAAAGAGCATGCAAATGAAGTGGTGTGGAGAATAGAAAATGGAGTATCACAGGTGTGGAAGAAAATGCTACAGGATAGAGATCTTATTGAACATCAAATCTTTTGACTATTAAGAAGGGGATCAGCATCAGTGTGACATGATAACTGGACGAGAATGGAGAACCTGTACACCATTACAGGAGAAGACTATGAATGGGAAGACAATTACAAAAGAGTTGATGAATTAGTAAAAAGAGGAGAATGGGACATAGAAGTTTTAAATGATATACTGCCATAGGAGCTAGTAGAGCATATCAGTCATAATATTCAACCTCCTGGACAAATAATTAAGTCAGGTAAGCCAGTATGGATGATGGACAATAAAGAAACTTTTTCTGTGAAATCACCTTAGCAGTATACAAGGTATAAAGAAGGAGAAAACAAAATTTACAAGTGGATCTCGACAAAAGGCATCCCTTTTAAAGTGGCATTCACAATATGGAGATTATGGAAATTCAAATTACCTATAGATGACAGAGTGAGAAGATGGGGACTGAAAGGTCCATCTAGGTGCTGGTATTTTGAAAGACCTACTAAAGAGACACTTTCTCATGTGTTCCTAAGATCTTTTTAGATAACAGAACTTGGTCCTATTTTTATTCTTTTGTAGGTTTAAACATTGAAGGACTGCACTTGAGGAAAGTGATAATGTTATGGTGGGTGATAGATGTTAAAAAATAATGAGACCATACTATAGAGCTATCCCTAACTTTATAATATGGAAACTTTGGAGAAAGAGGAATAGAATAAAGCATGAGAAAAAGAAGACATCAATTCAGAGAGTCATTCAAATTATTACCAAGAACATTTTCATGATGATACAAATGAGGAAGCCTAATATGAAATGCCCTATTAATTGGCCCGATATGATTAAAGAATTGGAAGATTACAGTCTTAAGATGAAGGTAACAAGAGTATTGTGGAATTTTCCACCAATAGGCTGGCTAAAATACAATATGAATGGGGCTTTGAGGGGAAATTCAGGTATAAGCTCCTTTGCCTTTTGTTTGAGGAATGAAATAGGGGATTTACTGTATGCAAAGGGAACTACTATTGAAAACACCACTAATACTGTAACAGAGGCGAAGGCTATTCTAGAAGCATGTAAACATAATAGGCAGGAGCAGCATAATAATATAATCATACAAACAGACTCTATGTTATTGTACGAGATTCTAGAAGGAAAATGGTCATGCCCTTGGATAATCACAGATATGGTGACAAAAATCAAAACATGCTTATAGGACAAATAACATACATTCCAACACATTCTTAGGGAAGGAAATTAACTAGCAGACTACTTGACAACTATTGCAATCGATAAAGGAGGGTGCAACTACACAGATTTCAGCAGTTTGGAAATAGCAGAAAGAAAGATCATTAACAGTGATAAACTAAAATGTTCTGATTTGAGAGTAACTCCAGCAAAAGGATAGAGGGACAAGGAGGCTACAGCATGAAGTTCTTACATATACAATATTTACAAAAGCCTTGGAGGCAACAAAAAATATGAAATGCTACCTAACCTATGATATTACAGCCAGCAAAAAAGAACTTGACAAAATGGGAGGATCTGGGGTCAGATTGAGACTTTTAAACCTGAAGGAAGCGATCAACACTCTTGAAGGGGGAAGGGACGAAGCTATCCATGCACTCCATCCTACTACCACCTACAAGAGAACAATGATCAGGAAAAAAGATAAAGAAAAAAGGAAAAATAAGGGGACTTACCAAGTGAATAAGCTACACTCCACTCGACTAGATCCATGAACAAAATTTCATGATCACAACCCAAGAAATCTGAGAACACAGCTGGAAAAGGAGAAATAGTCAGAAACAAAAAGTAAGGAAGAAAGGCAGAATCGTAAAAGCTTACTCTTTTTTGCTGAATATCTTTCAGTGAAGGCCAGCAAATCCAAGTGATTGATGAACCAAGGCAAGAGAAATCGAAGGTGAAAGTTTTCCCAAAGAGACAACATTTTTCAGAGGAAGAAGGCAGAAAGTGTGGAGAGGAGACAAAGAAGAAAAAAGGATTCCCCTTTTTGAAAATCCTACTTAGACAAATATAGCCCCTCCAGCCGAAATAGACTGGGCTTGGAGGTTCAAAGTGTTAGGTGTTTTAATTTTTTTTTTTTTGTTTATTTCTTTTCTAGTCGATTGGGCCATGTAGAAAATGGGATTTGTCCGAGGTGGTGTAAGGTGGTATTTTATACTCATTAATTCATCAATAAAATACCAAAATTTAACCCCCAAAAAATCACCCCTAGGAATGGATAACTTATTTCAGTATTAATTGTTAATTCTGGGATAATTTATTCCACCCTTTGCAATCAAACAAAGACTTATAGGCCACTAAAAATTATTTCGGTATTAATTCCTCTTATTCATCACACCAAACGACTCCTTGGCACATGTCTTGTCCTCACAACTCAAGAGTTAAATTAAATTTTCTTCACCAAAAAAATATATTGTGCGTGCTCTAATTAATTTCATAAAGTTTGATTACAGTATGGTGGTAAATGTATGAGAGTCGATATATATATATTACAAAAAATAGTTAATCACAAATATTACAGGGAATACTTCAAAGCTTCATGCAACATGGAAATGACTCTTTAATGGTTGGAAAAATCATTGTATTGTTGCTAACGATAGGAATCGTATTAAAATTATGGCCAAGTATTCAACCACAATAAATATATCAAATACTCATTAATAAGCATGAAATAAGTAACCTAGATAATAATATAAATAATTTTTTGAGATATTAGAATCATTTTTCCAATACATAAATCCCCAATGTCACCCCTCTCGATACTTTTGGCTTCGTAGGACAATTGACATTCTTTCGTATTTTAATCAAATTAAGATTTCTAGTTTAAATTTTGAAAATAAAAAATCTTTTGAGAAGGAGTGGTTTACTCTCTTAATTGCCCAACAAAATTAAATTTGCCATGCCAATAATTAAGTAATTTTGAATACCAAATTCCTAAAACAAATATTTAAAGAAATGACAAAAATAAGCATAAATACTAGCAGAGCTTGGCAAAGAAACAAAAACGATGGAAGAGTAGTGCATGGCAACAACCAACATGATTAACGTTTTTAATATATTAGTGGTCCTTTCTGTTATGTTATACTCCCCTAACAAAATAAAAAATAAAAATAAAAATATTAAGTAACAATAATCGAACACAGAATCGAGTAATTTGGACCCTCACGTTTTCACTCGTACAACATGTATCAATTATAAGAAGATGGGTCCATTAGTAAATAAAAAAAGACGCCCATAGAAAGCGGTTTTGCCCCTAAAAATATTGTGTGCTACCGGCTGTCCCACAACCTACGCTTCCTAGGTTTTCTGTGTGGCACCCCAAAACACAGCTCATTACTGGTTATTCATCGTTCGGTGATCGATATTTGTATTGAAATTCAATTAATTCAAATTCGAATTGTATAGAACTTTATTTGAGAGTAAATATTATATTTTTACTTTTATTTGATTTGATGTAGCCATGAACCTGTCATTGACACCATTTAGATAGTTGATAGAGGCTTCATAGACTAGATTGTTGACTTGTTAATTTGAGATTGTCCTTTGGCTAGTTTCATTCATACTATTCTTGTTGATTGGATTAGACAGATTGTTGGCTTGTGGCCTTATTCTATAAGTATTTATTTGATCATCTTGATGAGTTAAGTCTTCCGCTGATAGAGAGGATTGAATGATTGTGTGAATAGACCAAGTGATTCGCTTGGGAACTAGCAATAGTCTCTAACTGTCGTCCATGCCTAGGATACCCTCTCAAAGCAACAACAACAACCCAGTAAAATCCGACAACGTGGGATCTGGGGAGGGTAAAGTGTACGCAGACCTTACTCCTACCAAGGGAGGATGGCTGTTTCTGAGAGACCCTTGGATCAAAAAAAGTATAAAAAGAGGTCAGATAAGGCTAAGAAGTTCAAAGCAATATGGAAAAACAAATAACAAACAACGCAAATAACGAAAGCGACACAGATAAAATAGAGTAATCAAAGTATAGAAAGTAATAGAGAGATTATAACAGAAGTCAGAGCATAAGAAATTATAGTGCGCTAATGCGCCTACTAATACGGGAGAATAACGAGACTATGTACTAGCCTTCTACCCTAATATGGGTCCTTCACACCCTCTATCTAAGGTCATGTCCTCATTAAGTTGTAACTGCGACATGTCCTGTCTAATCACCTCTCTCCAATATTTCTTCGGCCTACCCCTACCTCTTCTTAAACCATCTATGGTCAACCTCTCACACCTCCGCACTGGGCATTTGTGCCTCTCCTCTTCACATGCCCAAACAATCTCAGTCGCATTTCCCACATCTTGTCTTCCACCGAGGCCACTCCTACCTTGTCCCGAATAGCCTCATTTCTAATTTTATCACTCCTGGTATGCCCACACATCCATCTCAACATTTTCTCTCGGCTACTTTTATCTTTTGAACATGAGAGACCTTAACTGGCCAACACTCCGCCCCATATAACATAGTTTATCTAACCACCACTTTATAGAACTTGCCCTTAAATTTTGGTGGAACCTTTTTGTCACATAGTACACTGAAAATGAGCCTCAATTTCATCTACCCTGCCCAAATACGATGTGTGACATCCTCGTCAATCTCCCCACTGCCTTGCATGATAGACCAAAGATACTTAAAACTACTTTTCTTTCAGATGGCCTGGTCACAAAGCCTAACTTCCGCGCCAACCTCCTGAGGTGTCTCACTGAACTTGCACTCTAAGTACTCTGTCTTGGTCCTACTCAGCTTAAATCCTTTAGACTCCAAGGTATGTCTCCAATCCTCCAGCTTAGCGTTAACTCTACTATGAGTCTCATCGATCAGAACTATATCGTCCGCAAAAAGCATACACGCACCTCACCTTGAATTTTTCGCGTCAATCCATCCATCACCAAGGCAAATAAAAATGGACTGAGAGTTGATCCTTGATGCAACCCCATCCCGACTGGGAAGTGCTCTAAGTCCCCTCCTACTGTCCTTACCCTGGTTTTGACACCCTCATACATGTTATTGATCACCCTAATGTACGTCATAGGTACACATTTAGCCTCCAGACATCTCCATATCACTCTTTCTCTCCCTATACTGCTCCACCAGTCTCCTCATGAGATGGATGGCTTCTATAGTTGAGCTTCCCGGCATAAATCTGCACCTCTCCTGACCCTCATCTCCACTACTCTTTCCCACACTTTTATAGTATGGCTTAGAAGCTTGATACCTCTATAGTTGTTGCAGCTCTGGATATCCCCCGTTTTTTTATATAGGGGAATTATTACGCTCGACCTCCATTCTTCGGACATCGTTGCCGTCTTAAAGATGACATTGAATAACCAGTCAGACACTCCAAATCTACCAAGCTTGTACTCTTCCAAAATTCTCCAGGAATCTCATCAGGCTCGGTCGCTCTTCCCTAGCGCAACCTACGAACAACACCCTTAGCCTCCTCGACCGTAATACTCCTGCAACACCCAAAATCGTGATGCCTCCCTGTATGTTCCAAATCTCCCAATACAATCTCTCTATCCTCTTCTTCATTCAATAGTTTATGAAAGTACGACTGTCATCTCTGTTTAATAAGGGTCTCATGTACCAATACTTTTCCATGCTCATCCTTAATACACTTCACTTGATCCACATCGCATGCCCTTCTCTCCCGTGCCCTGGCTAGCTTGAATAATTTCCTATCCCAGTCTTTCTCTTCTAGTTCAGTATAAAGGCGTTCAAAAGCTGTCGTGTTTGCCATCGAGATCGCTGACTTCGCCTCCTTCCTTGCTATTTTATAAAGTTCCCTATTCGTCCACTTCTCCACCTTATCCTTGCTTTCTATCAGCTTCGCATACGCTATCTTTTTTGTTTCCACCTTCCCTTGCACTTCTCCATTCCACCATCAGTCCCCTCGGTGTTGCCACGACTGCCTGTCGAGACTCTAACACTTCCCTTGCTACAACCCTAATATAACTAGCTGTCCTATCCCATATAGTGTTCGTATCCCCACTACTATCCCAAGCCCCTATATCTTTTAATTTTTCTCCTATCTCCAGGGCGCTAGCCATGGTCACACTCCCCTATCTGATACTAGGTCGGTCATCCCCGACCCTCTTCTTCCTCGTCATATTGATCCCTAAATCCATCACCAAGAACTTATGTCGGATCGTAAGTTTATCGATCAAAATGACCTTACAGTCTTTGCACAGATCTTTATCATCCTTCCTAAGGAGTAAAAAATTTATCTGAGTCTTAGCCACCGCATTCCGTAAGGTTACCAAGTGGTCCTCCTTTTTTGGGAAACTCGAATTGGCTATCACCAACCCAAAATCTCTTGCGAAATCCAAAAGTGAAACTCCTCCTCAATTTCTGTCTCCGAAGCCAAACCCTCTATGCATATCATCATACCCTCCTGAAATAGACCCGCTGTGCCCATTGAAATCCCTTCCCATGAAAAGCTTCTCAGTAGGCGATATGTCTCCCACTAACTCGTCCAAATCCTCCCAAAAATGCCTTTTATCCTCCTCGCGTAAGCTCGCTTGTGGCGCATAAACACTAATAATGTTCAACGTGATCCCTTCAACGACCACCTTTAGCGACATCATCCTATCATTGACTCTCCTAACCTCCACTACCTGATCCCTCAAATTACTATCTACTAAAATGCCTACCATATTCCTATACTTTGATCTACTAGAGAACAAAAGCTTATACCCATCTACCTCCTTAGCTTTAGAACCTACCCATTTGGTCTCTTCTACACAAGCTATATTAATCTTTCTCTTCTTTAGAATCTTAATTAGCTCTATGGATTTTTCCGTCAACATCCCAATGTTCCAAGAACCTATTCTCAGTCTAAACGCTCCTTTAACCCACTCACCCCTTCTTACCCTCGTCTTTGTCCCCATCTCCGTCTCTGAGCGAGAACATGACCCTAGTTTACTATCACTATCCAAAGCCATAAAAACGCGTATGAACTAATAAAATATTCAAAGGTTTAAAGTCAGCAAAATGTAACTACAATTGTATGAGCAAAGAATAGATGTGGAAAGATATGGGAACCGGAGGTACCAACTCCAGTTGAAATGAACCTGGTTGCCGCCGAAAAATACTGTTTAATGAAGCAATATTTCATTGAGGAATTTTGTTGAACACCTTCAAGGCACTGAAAGTCGCAGTTGAAAGAAGAAAAATAGAGACGTTGTTTTTGATAATAATACGTACAGAGGCTCTGAGGCAGAGATGCAATAACCCTAGCAATTTTGCAGTTGATCAAGATGAAAAAGAGACAGTGCCAAAAAAAAATCGTGAAGTACACTCTTTGGATATGAACCGGGTAACCCCTCTGCAATATAAAATGCCCTAGAATTCAAATTGCAATTGGGGAGTACACGATGATTTCCTAAAAAGATGATTGGTAGATGATTCTATCATCGGAGGGTTAGTGTGGAGATCATAATGTCACGACAGTATGGATCGTGACATTTCCCCTTTTGTCTTTTGACGGAAAATGAGAAATTCTAAATTAAGAATCTCAGTTTAACGCCTTTCCTTCTAAACCTTTTACTACAAAACCCTAATTTTTTGTTGTCTATTCTTACTTGTAACCTCGTCGTTATTAACATTAGCAATGTTAATAAATTAAATGTCTTGAATTGGGTAGTTGAAAAGCCCCCAATAGTAGAGGTAGGTGTATACATGAATCGGGTTAGTTCAAATTTTTTAATATCAAATCAAATTATTTGTATCGGATTTTTAAATCTATAAATCAAACAAATTAAAATTTTGAGTTTTTCAATCTCGAGTTTTTTTGAGTTTCTCGAGTTTTGAAATATTTTTGGGTTTCTCGTTTTTTTGAGATTTTCTAGTAAAATATTCATAGAAACATATAATTATCTTGTGTTTCCCCCCTTTTTTTATTCCTACAAAATACAATTATCTAAGGTGTTTAAGTTTTAAGAGAATGACACAAAATATGATATGAATGACGATACAAAAATATTCAATAAAAAATAATAATGAAGTCGTATAAAACAAATATTGCAACTAAATAAGTCATAATGAAAATGAATATAATTTAAAGGTGTTAAATTATGCTAAAATAAGTCTAATAAGTATTAATTCCATGACTAAACATCAAAGAAAAACTAAAATTAATTTATGTAATTTAATTATCTAAACCAATGTAAAACTAAAGAACAAATATCCAATATTATTGTCCTTATTAGTGTTTAATTAATTTTTTTGTTAGCATTATAAGTATTGATTTGATTTTGATTTAAGCTTTATTAGAGTTACTAATATTTATGAACTATAATCTTTATTGGACCAATCAAAATTCTAATATGTTAAAAGATAAACAATATGAAAAAAGCGCAAGATATATTTATAAATTATATCAAAGCAAATATTTTATGTAGAAAATAAATCTTAAAAGTTATATATAAAATGTAGATTGATTTGGTCTCTAGTTGACTTTTATAAATTAAAATTAAACCAACCCAAGTATAATCAGATTTTTTTCAATATCGAATCAAGTCAAACCAAATTTTTTTTTCTCCGTTTGACTCAATTGACAATTTAATTGGATTGTGTTCTCTAGTTCGAGCCGCACGCCGATATGATTGAAACTATGGCCACATTGGATGTTATCCAATAGCGTGTGAAATTAATAAGTATCAAAGTATTAATCGATTTGAAATAGGAAGTAAAACCTTATAACTACTATACCTACTTATCTCTGGCTAAAGCTCACATACATACGAGATGAATTATAACACGATCAATTGACTCTATTTGAGTAAAATTTTGTGTACGCCATTAATTAAACTGTTTTGGTATTCACAAAAATACAATTCAGATGTGCATTATATAAGAGAGCTCTCTCTCTCATCCTGTAATTTCGACAAAGGAACATAAATAATATAAAAGTTCAATAAACAATAGATTTTGAACTGATTATTTCAATAAAAATATTTGACTTTGGAGCAAGTGGTTTACAGCAAAATCCCTTTAAACCCTTGCAAGATCATGATTTTGTTCTTTTTACCATGCTAATTAACTGGTCCATATGAAAAGTTGTCCATATGGTTTACCTGTTCATTTACCATATGGTAACTAAAGTCTCTATTTGAAGTATACTTACAATAACATTACTTGGAGGATGGAATAGGCGGTTGGACATAAAAAAAAATGATATATGGAAGGGGAATTATTTTTTTATGTCAAATGAAAGATTAGTCTAATTAAACTAGTCAAAAATAAGCACTTACTAACAGATTACAGAATATGCAAAGAACCTCTCATTGTTGTCGATATTTGTCCATTCAGACATATGGGTCAAACCTCTCAAAATACGAAGATTTGAATACTAATTCTTTCTAATTTAATATTTCCCTGAAAATGACATTAAAATATATGTCATCCATGTTATTTACTCCATTTGTTTTTCTTGATTTGGCATATGAGGATCAAATTATATTCTATGTAAATTTGGACATAAATTTTATCTATTTAAAAATCACATAAAAATTCAATAATTAATAATTTAAAAATTATCAAAAAAAGTACAAATCGTAAATAAGAAAAAGAAATTGAAACGGAGAAGTAATTCATTACAGCAGGGTTTCATTTCACTAGTCAAGTGTCATTACAATATGATCTTTTTAAAATAGAATTTAAATTCGATACTAATAAAATATCCTTACTAATTAGCAGGAATAATAAACTTTAGGTGAAAACTGTTGTGAACAAAAATAATCAGGGGTAGCAAAACAAATCTCGAAAGATCATGAGTAAGAAGACAAATAAAAAATATATTAAAAGAAACACAAATATTTAACGTGGTTCGGTCAACCAATCTACATCCACAAGAGTAGATGAGCAATTCACTATATAAATATGAGAGTACAAAATATCAAGAAAAATAACCTCATTCACTCGAACATTTATATCTCACCGTTTCTCCCCCTACACAAAACTCTCAAAGCCTTCTAGGACTACATTGTGAATACTACTAAATTAGAAGGAATGTGTTTCTATTTATAGAGTCATAAACATTTTCCTAAAAAAAAAAGACTAGTTAAATATAGAGATTTTGTATTTTTTCTTTTAAAAAAAGAAAAATTTAATTATATTTAAAAAGTAAAGGCAAACATTCAATAAAAATAAAATATTGAAAATAAAATAAAATAAAAGGTACATCTACTCTAAAAAGTACCTAGTTGCAGTAAAAAAAGACTAAACTCATTCCGTAATACAAAACAACTCTATTAAATAGTATGTTCCTTCAACATTATATTATTTGTATATAAAGCAGTCCACTTTTTGATATTTGAGTGAGAAAAAAATGGAGCTTAGTGAACACGATATTTTGGAGGAATTATTGGCTCCAAGAAGAGAAAATTGGAGCAATTTGAATGATTTTTTCCAAAATGGAAATGTATGGACTTTTGAATCAGCACTACCTTTTTACCAAAACCCAGAATTTGTGGCCTTAAATTCTTCACTTTTGGGCCTAATCTCACCCCCTGCAACTGCTACACAATCAACTTTTCCTAATTTCACTTTACCAGAATCCTATCAATTTCTTGATTCTTCTTTCACTGGCCCACAACTACTTGATGAGTACAGTGACAGAGCAATTGTGGAAAATCAGCAAGAATATGTTGGGATTATTCCTAGTGATTTTCATGGACTGCAACAAGACTTGAATAGCTTCAGTGATGTTAAAGTTGAAGAAGCAAATTCAAGATTAATGGGTAATGTGGGAGAAAAGAAGAATAAAATTAGGAAGGTTGAAGGGCAACCTTCAAAAAATTTAATGGCAGAGAGGAGGAGAAGAAAGAGACTCAATGATCGACTCTCTATGCTTAGATCCATTGTTCCTAAGATTAGTAAGGTAAATTTCCTCATTTCTTCCGTGAGAATCTTAATAGTTGAGTTGGTTGGCTATTAAACTTTTATTTTATGGATGATTGTTCTATTCCCACCTCGTAATCTCCTCCCCATTTCTCCCCCCAATTTGGGATGAGATGTAGTTTTTGTATTTTACTTAATCTACTACAACAGTTCAACGAAAAGGGTAGAGTCACTTTTGTAACGAGAGACAAAGTTGAGGAATATATAATGCCCTTTTCCCTTGTTTCTTGCTATTTGGTATTTTCCTTTCGATTACACTTCTTTTGAGTCGAAGGTACCTCTTAAGGTCCGCAAACATTCTATTATCCACAGACTTGATCACTTGTGGAATTAAACCAAGTATTTTGTTGGTGTTATTTTAAATATTGTAACCTGTTAATTAAATATAATTAGAATTGACTATCTAATTTTCTCTTTAGCCAAGATTGTGGGCGTTATATACAATGGTTCTGCATTTTATACTTAATCTAGTTCTTTTAATTGATTGAGCAGATGGACAGAACATCTATACTTGGGGACGCAATTGATTACATGAAGGAGCTTTTAGAAAAAATCCATACATTGCGTGAAGATGATAATGTGAAAGACGAAATTAAGGATATTAAATTCGCAGGAAACTTGAAGGAGTTAAAACCAAATGAAGCACTTGTTAAAAAGCCTCCTAAGGTACAATATCTTACATTAATTAACAATAACTGTAACAGACTTAAATATGTCTGTGTGTGTAATTTGTTTGACACTTATATATTGGGTGGAAAATATTTCAGTTTGAGGTTGAAAGGAGAAACGTAGACACCCGAATCGAGATTTGTTGCAGTGCAAAGCCAGGATTGTTGTTGTCAACAGTGAGCACGTTAGAAGCACTTGGGCTTGATGTACAACAATGTGTTATCAGCTGTTTCAGTGACTTCTCACTGCAAGCTTCTTGTTCTGAGGTACTATCCTCGACCTCTGGTTGCTCTATTGTTAAGTAGCAACCAATTTTATTATGCCGTATGTTTCTAAGGACGAGGAAACTTGGTACAACGGTAAAAATTGATGTGCATTCAAACTGTGGAACTAGTCTGTAGTGAAATGAAACATGAGGTTGCGTATAATAGGTCCCCTATGGTTTGATGCCCCTTCCTTAGACCCCAACTTAGTGCATTGTGTTCACGGCGGATGTATCATTTACAATTCGATAGAATCCAATAGTTTTGTCTTAAACCTTGTATTTGTCTCTAAAAAATCATTTAATATGTGCAAATTATAAATTTAAAATCCAGTAATTCTAAAAGGCTAGAATTCATTCAAGTTTTGGATCTCCATCTAAATTTAGGTTGCCGGTTTACTCCCTAGCTATTATAATTGTAAAAAAGGAAAGTTGCGATAAGTTGATGGTCAGTGTAATAAAGCTTAAATTATGATCAATCACATGAATGCTAAGAATTAACCTTGACGAATAAAGCAGAATGGATACAAAAGATTTTCATAACTGGTCTCAATTAATTTGAGATTGAGACATAGTTGATTGATTACAGACTCTAGCAACTGTTTTAAAATGTTCCATGATGTTTGAGCATGTTGAATTAGTGTTTTTCATTTTATTTCTGGATTTTTATAGGCGAGGGAGCATCGAACAATTTTGAACAGTGAAGACGTAAAACAAACCTTGTTCAAAACAGCAGGCTATGGAGGAAGATGTCTTTAGACGATGATATAGAGATGCACAATAAACTCCAACAAAGGTCAAAGACATTCTGTCTGTTGTTTAAAGAATATTGCAACTTTTAATAACATCAGTTTTCTTTCTCCAATGTAGTTTTCTTGATTCATTTATTAGTAGATCTGCTCTGCTATACTACTTTTCAAATGGGGTTGATATAATGTGTCTGTCAATTGTCTCAAAATAATGGGTTGGAGTATTGATATTCGCAGGGTATGAATTACTTACCAGTGTTTTTTTTGGTTTCTCCATCCGTTGTTCGATATTATATTGAAATCCTGACTAATTCGAATTCAGACCATATAAAGTCCATTTAAGGAAGAAGTAGTGTGAAATGTTTATTGTCGATGTCATCAAGTTAAAGATTAATAGTTTTGATACAATAATTTTCCAGCATATCTATACACAAACTTAGATTGTGTTCAAAGGATCAAGGGTTGCTGTCAGGGCAAATCTAGAATGTCATCTGTGAGTTCACATGATTTCAATTCGGATTTTGTTTATGTAATAGAGAAATTCACTGAATATTTACAAGTATTTCAATGCTTGTTTTCTGGCATATATAAAGAATCTATTATTGAATCGGTGTTCTCATAGCCGAGGCAGTGCAAGTAACTACTGAAATATAATTTCAGAGCTGAGTCTGATTTCGATGAGACAGAGTTGTCAACAATTAAGGGCCGCCCTACCTGTCAATTAAGGAAAGAATGCTTATGAAAAAGAACAAAACTGTAACAGGTACTCACTCATTGGAGATTGGGAGATTGGACAATAGAAAGGGACAACTCTCTTACACATTCACAAGGAGGCAACCAAATTCACTTTTGGAAATTTCCCTTATGGGCAAAATTAATTAGTACCTATATAAAATGGTCAATACACCTAAGTTCTAACTTTTGCATACATGGCAAAACTTCTTATTAATTGAACAAGTTCACTCTCTTAAAATGCTATGAACTTCTGTCTTATGGTCAAAAGTTAGAATTTACTAAAGAAGAGGCTATTTTTATAAAAAATTGTTAAGCGGGGCTAAAAGATCTTATTGGCCTTTTTGTTAGTTTTTTCTATGGGGGTATTTTTGAATATATATAATAAAGTAATTAATTTTAAAAAAATATGACCATGTTTTTATTTACATAAAAAAAATAGCCAAAAGTCTAGAAAGTATACACTGATTATACCATATAGCTTGCAAAAAGTTATAAAAATATACATTGACTATACAATATAGCTACACTGAATATATATTATGATACACTCAAAAAGCTAAATATGGCTTATCTATACATAAGTTATACACTGAATATATATTATGATACACTCAAAAAGCTAAATATAACTTAACTATACATGAAATATACACTGTTAATCTGTTATACATGAAGTATATACTGAATATTCAATTTCGACTAACTCAAAGCCACTACTAAACAATCCCAAATTTTAGATATTAAATTCTCGCGATATTTTAAATCTTTTGATATATAATTCACTTAACATAATACACGTTTATGATAAATCGAAATTTTAAAAAGATGAAGAAGGAGAAGGATGAAGACGAAGGTCCAAGAAGAAACTAGACATTTTTTTTTATAATAAAAAATGACCAAATGGTCTTTTGATGTAATTATTCCTTCTTTTTTTGGTGGGTGGGTGTGTTGTAGGGGAGGGGGAGGAGATGGACAAAATATCAAAGACCCACGATGGTAGGGTCATTTCTGAAGTTAAACCGTTGCTTGTCCCTTACTTTATACTTGGGCCCCTATAGCTCATAGATACAAATGCATGTACTGTTCAAACTGGCATGGATCAGCCCATAAGCACTAGATCACTTCACGAAACATCAATATCGACGCAAAAGGTTAGATCCAGACCACTTTAAAACGAGGAATTGACAACTGTTACAAACTATTAGCAATTTATAGCCCAACTTTATTTAGCATTAATAGAGCAAAAAAAAAAATAGCACTAAATAGCCTAAAAGTAATTAACAACATTTTTATAGATTCATTTTATAAAACAACGTGCAACCAATCAACATTAATTAAGGAGATGTGGAATTAGTTTTTCTTCCTTGTTTTTAGCTCCTGTAATTAAGTAAGTTAACTTTTCATTTTCCTTAAAATTCTCAAACTGAATTTTATATCAATGCAGTTCACAACAATATCAAGATATAGATGACATCTTTGATTGTTTTGATTTATTATAGCGGAGAATGTGAGAGTAAAATAATTTTGTCGATTATTCCATGAAAAGGGTGATTATTATAACAGATATTGATTTCAACGGATTCATTTAATTAAATTCAATTGTATAATTGTGGATTGTGTATATCATTTGATTATAATTTTATACATATAATTTATGCTATCAGCTGCGGTATATGCATATTCAAATATTCATTAAAATGTGACTAGATATGGAATTGATTGATTTTTATATGAATGTATAAACAATCTGTATACATTGTCAATTGTGTATACATAATATATTAAGTATTCATTAAATTATTATTTGTATACATTTAAATTTATGGTGTCAACTGCAATATATCTGTATACATGTATGCTTTAAAATATGTATACATATTCATGAATTCAATGTATACATATTAATGTATGCATTTATATATTCATTCACTTAGATTTTGAATACATTGAGTTGATTGATTTTTGCACAAATATATGAATAATCATGTGTATAGTTATCAATTTTGTTTGTACAAACCTTCAATCCCACAAATCAAGGACCCCCAATTTTTTTGACGATGACGATGCGAGATTTTTAGAATGTGGAGTAAATACAGGTTAAATTTCTAATTTAATGGGTACGAGAAGTTGCAAGATTATGTATGAAAGAGAAATTTAAATAGATAACAATGAATATCCAAATTGTTAGATACGCATAAACAGAACAGATTCAGGAATTGAAGAGAAAATAACAATGGATAACCAAATTGTTATATTAAAAATGAACACACAAAGCAAATTTAGAAATAGAAGAGAAAATCTAGGAAAGAAAAAAATTGAACTAGGTATGAAAGATTTAAGAAAGAAAAAGGAGAGAAAAAGGGAAAACCGTTTCTCAAATTTAAAAAGAAAATATCAGAAAATTAGTTCCACTTTTTAAGAATACAAAATGGGCTAATTCATGCCAAAATAAATATTAAAAAACGTTTTAATGCCAAAAAAATAAAAGGGGGCTATTTAATGCCAATTTAGTCTAAAGGTTGTTATGCTATGCCAATTTTTCCTTTAAAACCCACAAAAAATTAGACCTAAACAGATTTGATCCATAATTAGGAAACTATTATACTCCCTCCGTTTCTTTTTAGAAATTTAAAAACTATATGAAAAGTATTATAAATTGCAAAAAAAATTTATATCAATATAATAAAAAAATAACATCTTAAAATATTAATTAAAATTTATATTATTTGACTCTAAAAAAAAACTATCATAACTAAAAAAAAATAGAAGAAGTATATAACTTGTTCAACTCATCTAATTTTGTTTGGCGGAGATTGTACTACTAATAAATATAGTGAGATGATTAAAACGGATTCAACTCACGTTAACCATTCAAAAATGATTAATCTTCCTCTAGGCTCTATTGATTATTTTTTACCGTTCGATATATATATATATGTTTGGTCCAAACGTATATGGACTGAAATGTAAACTTTAGACAAGTTGGTATAAATGTTGTATCACTTGTCAACATGTTTTATCTATTCATAATTAGTGGTAGTTCCTAGCGAAAGGGAATATACAATAATTATGATTTAAGTTACCAATCCGTAGGAATTTTTATAAGACGAGTGAATTTCTTGATTTCCACATCCTAGATATGCAGAGCATATTCTTTTTGCAAACCCTAACCATCATATTGTGGTGGAAAACCATAAGCAATAATGATATATAATTATAGTTTATATTTAGAGTACTTTAAAAGAAAAATAAATAAAGGGAAAATTATGGAATTAAGTAAAATTATCAACTTATTTATATAGAATAACTATAGTTTTAAAATATTATAAAAAAAAGACTATATATTATTTTTATAGCAAAATATTTAATTTTAATTATAATCCACTATTTTTCCTCTCCCTCAACTATATTCTCTCTCCTCAACCCCACTCTCTCTCTCTCTCTCTTGTGGTTCAGCATCAAATTAAATGTATCATTATTCCAAGTTACACTAATATATTTATATTCCAAACTTAACTGCATTTTATAAAGTCATTTTGTATTACAAACCAATTTTCATTCTAATTTTCTTTCTTGTATTACAACCTTATATGTATTCATAACACCTTTTTTTATATTTCAGCGTTACACTTTATATTTCAAAATAACTTGTATAAAAAGTTCATTTGCATTACAAACCAATTTGTATCCTCAACTAACTTGTATTATAAGATTATTTGTATTATAAATACCTTCTTTGTATCTCAGATTTATTTGTATCCCAAATTTATTTATATTCTAAAATTATTTTGTATCCCTGATTTATTTGTACTATAAATACATTTTTTTTAATTCAGTCTCAATTTGTATTCTATTCTTATTTTGTATTACATTCTTAGTTCAATTACATAAGTGTATTCACCACCAAAAGCATCAAAGTTGTAACCAAATTCAAATTTATATAATGTACAATTTTGTATTCGAATCTTTGAACATATATATTAACAAGGAATCCCAATTAAAAAATATTCAATATACAATTCGAATGATATACCAAAATTGTATTCGCAACTTATTCGACATATAAATCTCACAATTTTGTATTCGAAATTATTCCTATTTACACAAATAAATGATGAATAATACAGATTCAACTATGATTCGGAAAACAAATTAGACTATATTTGGAGGGGAAATAGGGAGTGATTTCCTAAACAATTTTGATTTGTATAACAACTGTAATATCTCCAAGTGAACTTCGTTTTGTAATAGTATGGTGGAAGAACGATGATGAACTGCTCCAATTTTTCTTGTCAGATGTATCAACGTTTTTGAATTTATTAGAAAAAAAAATGAAGGGAACTGATGAGTTTTTGAATTTCATGAAAGATGAAAGATAATGAGGAATTCAGAGTCCTGTACATATCAGGAATAATGAGGGAGGAAATTAAGAGAGTTTACCAAATATAATCCGCAATTTATTACAATCGGTTAGGCTGTATTTTTTTTTTGTATAGCTGTGTTTTGCAAATATTGAAAGTATAGCTAATGAATCCTATTTAAGACTTAAAGTTTGCTATTTATAAAAATTCTCCAAAAATAAACTAATAGGCTAACTAGCATCCTTATAAATAGATGGGCAACTTACCCAAATATCATTACTTCAGATACATGTATTCGAGATACACATATCAATTAGTGTGTCTAATTGAGGGATGCAACTGAAAGCCATTAATTAAGGAAAAATCACCCTTGTAACAACTTTAAAATATATGACATATCACAACTCATAAAAAATAATCAAAATCCTTCTCTTTTTTTGGCGATTCAACAAAGTTTAGACTTGTTAACTCAGATTAATAAACTATTACTCAGATACATGCGTATATTTTGTCAGATACATATACACTTAATGTGTCAGATACATCAATAATGTGACAATTTCATCAATATATAATGTGCAAGATACATGCGTAAATCTTCAATACATGTATATATTTATTCAGATACATATAAGCTTAGTCAAATACACTGATAAAAATTAGATAAGTATAATCTTACCTCACATTAATAATGTGTCAGATACATCAATAATATGTGCTATATATATCAATAATTTCAAACCGATTCAAAAAGTACTTTTCTCATCTTTTTCTTCGTTAAGGTTTATCACAACTACTGCATAAAGCCTCCTTTCATTTGTAGCAAATTATATACTATCTTTCTCTTTTGTTTGTCAAAGTTGTTACATTTTTAGATTCTCAAATTTGAACGGCTGAAAACATTGACAATCGCTAGTCATGAAAGAAAATTAAGGAAATTAAATTAAACCCGTCAAATGGATCGGTTGGCCCCCTAAGATCATCCCATTAAGGGCTCGACACGGGGGAGACCGGACCGAGCACCGGCCCAACATAAAAATAATTGGGTCGATCCGATCTATTTTTGGACTCGAACTGATAAGAGCGACCCGATAAGGAAACTGCTACCGGTTCACGGCTCACCGGCCCAAGACCAACCCAGTTTGAATTTATTTTTTTTAATTATTTTCTTGGAAATCAGCGTTTTGGGGCCATTTTCCAAAAGGGCAACGGCCAAATTTGAATATATGCACATATTCTTTTTTAAAAAAAAATTAATTAATTAAATATTTTTCTATAAATACCTACAACATTTAATCATTTTTTTTCACCAACAATCATCTAATTCTCTCAATTTCTCAATTATCTCTTAAAGTAATATCAATCTTTTGTTTTTTTTGCAATTAACAACATCAAGCGAAAGTTTTCAACTTTCAAGTGTTCAACATTTCATCAATTTTACGATTCTTTGTTTGATTCCGGCAATTTGGTATAATCGTTCCTTCTCTTGCTTTTATTTAGTAAATTAATTTTAGTATATTAAATATTTAATTTTTGTGTTTATAATTTTTATTAGTTTAATTTGCATAATGGATAGATTAAAAAATATAGGTAAAAGTGTTAAAAATTTGTGTTCCGACGGAGGTAGTGATAGTAAGAAAAAAAGTGCTTCCGATAGAGATAGTACAAGTACAAATTATTCTCGTATGCCTGAAGCACTACCTAGTGAATTTGGAAAAATAAGTGTAGGTGCACATGATATGAATGAAAATGAATTTCAAAAAACTTATGGTATAGAAAAACCAAATGAATTTGAAGTAGAAATAGAACAAGTTGATAATGATGATGTGGATGTTACACCAACTAGTCCTGATGTAGATTTAGGTAATGCTCAATCTAAAACTGTTAATCTTCCTTCATGACCTGTAAAAGAAAGAAAAAAACTAGTCTAGTATTGACATTATTTTGAACGCATAGCTGAAACAACTAAAGTTCAATGTAAAGAGTGTCAAAAAAAATCGAGCATAAGACCGGGGTAATAGAGATGGAATGGGTCAATTGACTAGACATCTAGACAATGAGCATCTTGGTTGGAAAGAACGAATAGGAGGTGCTACTGGGCCAGTTCAAGATAGAATAAACCTACAGATCGGAAAATTAACGGGGACGTCTAATAAAATGAGGAATCGTGAAGAAATAGCGAAAATGATAGTTGTGGGTTGTCTACCTTTTTCATTTGCTTCTTCTGATGCTTTTATTTATTATATACAATCAATTTATATTCTCATGTTTAACAGTATTCCTAGAAGTACTTGTAGATAAATATTTTTAGACTTCATGGAAATATGCATATTATTTATGTTGGTTATCAACAAATCTTACATGTAGAGTTTCACTTACTTCTGATCTTGGTCGTGCTATAAATAAAAATAATTATTTAACTGTTACTTGTCATTGGATAGATAGTGATTTTATTATACAAAAACGTATTTTAGCATTTCAATATGATGAAGACCGAAGACATAATGCATAGTTTATTTCTGATTCTATATCAATGGTTGCAAAATATTATGGTCTTGAACACAAAGTTTTAAGTATTTCTTTTGATAATGCATCTAACAACACCGCTGCTATTAATACTTTGAAAACTGAGTTTCCCCCCCCCCCTTTAGATGATATTTTTCATATTAGATATGTTTGTCATATATATAATTTAATTGCTAAAGATGTACTTTATTGTTTTGAGCCAACAATTGAAAAAATTAGGCATGCAGTTGATTAGGGGTGTTCATGGTTCAGTTTGAGTCGGTTATTGATTAAAACCATAACCAAACCAATTTAATCGGTTATTAAATGTCTAAAGTCATAACCAAACCAAGTAAAATATAACCACGGATTTGGTTATTGTCGGTTTGGTTCGGTTATTCGGTTTATGACTAATCGAGATAATTCAAATATTCTCTCTCCACATTCTTCAAATTCTTACGAAGCTCTTTTTTCCTCACGGCCCACAGAGGTTCGAAACAGAAAAGGAAACAACTTAAATGTCACGATCCAACCCCGTAGGCCGTGATTGATGCCCGAATTGAGCACCCAAACGTACCCTTATCCCAAATTAGCCTTTTAACCGAATAAACAAAGGTAGTGATTAGAAAATATTGCTAAATATATCATAAAAATAGATATAGGCACGAGGGCTGATAGGCCATCACAAAACACACAAAACTCAAATCATATATACAAAACCCACAACATAATTTGTCTACAGACCTCTACAGATGATAACATAGTCATATGACGGGACAGGGCCCCGTCGTACCCCTGACCAACATATCCAAATATACATAGATAAAGTCAGTACCAAAATATAAGCTCCGAACAAGGGAGCACTGTAAACGATGCAGCAAATATCCTAAACATGTGGATCAACAAATTGAACTTCGGTACCTGTGGGCATGTAACGCAGCCCCCGAAGAAAGGGGGTCAATACGAAAAATATACCGAATATGTAAAGCATGAACTGTAATAAGTAAAACCATAATCTGAATAGTAGGTGCAGAAAACAAAATAAATGTTCAAAATTTCAAAATGCTTATCATAATCACAAATCATATATGCAAAGATATATGCCATATCCGACCCCATGTCATGGGACTCGGTGAACAAAACGTGGTCGTCCTTCCGTCATTGGCGCCACAGCACATCATAACACCAGAGTAGGGAATATCTCCGTAACAGATCATATCATATCAGATGACCATATCAAATCATATCAAATCAAATCATATCATATTATATATGTACATGGCACAGCATAACTCCGTGGCATAACATACACCACAACCCATGTACATGTCATACCTGCCCCCTCACGTCGGGGCATGGCGAAAAAATACAGAGAAGTACGCTTGATAACATATCCTGGCCCAGGCTCAGTGAAAGAATGGTTATAGTATGCACGAGTAGAGTAGTGAGAAACTAAATGCAATTTAAAATATAAAAAAAAATATTTATAGAGACTCAATAGGTTAATCCTGATGACAAGTCATATAAAAGAAACTGAGCTATAATCATAGTGTACTTCTTTCCGATGTCACGATGGTCTATGTCAAAACAATCTTTCAGAAATCATTTTTCATATTTCGAAACATAATATGGGGATCAATTGAATAATTGAAATAACTATCATTTAAAAATCAAGAAAATAGTTATTTCAAGTAACCTTCGATTGTCATTATGAATTATACTAAAGCATGAATTATATCAAAAGATGAATTATACCAAAATAGGATGGCTGGAATCAAACTCATGTATCAAAATATAATGATATAATTTCTAGGAATTTACGAACATTAGTCATCCTAGTGTCTCTAAGAATAGGAGCTTCTTTGGAATTTATACCTTCGTCCGTTTGTTTCATATAAATCATGCCAAAAGAAAGAAAGATTAGCTTTACATACCTTTAGTGTTTATCCACACACAACATGTATATGCTGCCTCATATCTATATTAATACGTTAAGTGTTATGGTTAAGATATGGAAAGGCATAAAACGTTTTTATCGTTAGTAGATTATTTCAAACAAACAAAACAACTGGACAGCACCTCCCCTTAACTTCATCACCCTTTTTCGAGTATATAAAAGTAAAACTGGATTTTAGAGTCTAAATGAAAGTTTTAGCTCTATCAAATAGCTTTCCAAAACATCTTTAATCAATCAAAACGGAGCTTTACACAAGGAGTTATGCTAAATTTACTAACAGCAGTCCCATCCAAAAACGGGTTTGCAAAACACAAAATTCTGGGCAGCAACTCCCTTATATTGCTCACTTTTTCTCCACTTTCAAATCAATCATAAAATCCCCAAGCAACATCAATAATCACACCTTCAAATGCCATATCAAGACAAGCCAAGACGATATTCAAAAATACTCCAAATCTGTCCATTTTAATACCAACACTAATCATGAGATTTTCTTGCTTTCAAATCCATTTAACACAAGTTAATATCTTCATTATAACCTTATTGGTAAGTTAAGTCAGCCCACATTCATAACACTCAACAAAAATTCCAATCCACATACAACTACTACATCTTCCAATTATCTTTAATGATTCATAGTGTTAACGTTTTATTGAAACAATCCTAAAACAACCCAACCAACATATAGTGCAACATATGACCTTCATTACCATTAATCCTCCAATCTCAACAATAACAATAACAACCTATCAAAATAGCCCTTAACTACCAACATAAAGATGCTCAAAAATCTCATGAACACCTACCACAAGCCAAGCAAACCACCTATAATTTTTACACCTTATTTCATACTATTTTTCAACAATTTTCGTGACCTATTGCAGCAGCCACACACAACCACAACATCATTCATTCATATGCAAGAAAGTCATGTTAATATCACCACAAGTTCTACAACAACCCATAACAAATTCAACCTCAACCTTAACCATTTAATTCCTTCATTCTCATCACAAAATTCATAACAATAACAATCAAATACTAAGCAAAATTAATTCATTATTTTCCACACTAAAACAGCTCCAAACGTCTCCTACCATGCCTCAACATCAACACCCATAATTTCATACATTCATCAACTCACGCAAGCTTCAATTACCTTCAAGATGAGGGAAAAACGAAAAAGGAGATGAAATCTTACCTTAGGTTTTTTTTTGACACAATTTGCTTGAAAATTTGAGGGCTTGGTCAAAAACGTTTTTTTTTTGCTTCTCTAATGGATCCATCCTTGCTTCCATAACCTTGAATAATCACCACACTTAATCCCTCAATTTCTTCCTCACTCTCAAGCTTGTCCGCCTCTCTCTCTCGTTACTTCTCTCTATTCTTTCTTTCTCAAAAGCTTAGGAAATTTGGAGAAGATGAGGGCTTCTCTCTCTTTCTTGAACATTCTGGAGTTGGGACACAATTTTGGCTGCTATTTTGGTCAAAATGAAGACCATGTGTGCTGCCCAAGGTGACTAGATGTCCCCTACTAAAGCATGGGCCAATTAGAATTGGCCATGTGGCAGTGGGGATCACTTTTCATCCCACTATTTAATTTAATTCATCTCAATTAATCTCAAATTCCCACTTAATAATTCAACCATGGTTATTTAATCCCTAATCTCGATTAATATTTCTATATCAGTAGAAATTTGAAAACCGGTCGAGCCATTTTTAAAATTCGAAATTAAAATTCGCAGCCAGCACCTTTGTTCAGTAAAACTGTCATATCTCTTGATACCGATATCGAATAAATTACCACAACCTATGGTTGGAAAGATAATCCAATTATCTACAACTTTTATTTTATAAGGTTTCCCAAATTCCTGAGCCATGATGGCGTTATGGTCTCCCCAAGTCAGATTGCCCAAAAACATAACTTAAAAACATCGTTTTGGAGGGCTCACACTTGGATTTGGCTCAAGGGTCCTCCTTGAGTTGTGTTTAACTTCACATACATTATCCATATAAATTATCATATGTCCTTTTTATAAAAATCTATTAAGTGGGCTCCACCTCAGTTTACGGTTAAGTCATCTATAGCCATAGTAAGCCAAAAAAAAATTCTGGGGTGTAACATTAAACATTTGAAACAAAAAAGAAAACAACTTAAAATCAATTTAAAATTTGAAAAACTTCTTGCAAACCTTCTCAAAATTTGACAATCTTGTACTTGGGGTTGAGGAGTTGAGGTTGTTTTTGAACCTTCACTGTTAGTCTATGACTGTGAGTCTGTGACTTTGTGGAAAACCAATGTGAGAGGAATAGAAATATAAAAGGAAAACAGATACTAGGGTTTTAAAGTTTTAACTTTTACCTTATGTTGCTGCCTGCTGTTTAAGTGCTTAGTGCTTATTAGGAATTTAAGATTTAGAATTGAGGATTTAGAATTGGGCTTGAAAGTTGGGCTAATGGGCTTGGATTGTTGGACTTGGACTGCTGTTTTGTGTTTATTAGAATTTATAATTGGGCTTGAGAGTTGGGCTTGGATTGTTGGGCCTTAAAAATAAGTAGATTAATATTAAATTAATAATTAAAAGGTATAAAATATCTTTAATTATTTATGAAAAACTAATATTATACATATAAATAATTATAAATTTTATGTATATAATTATCGGTTTGGTTCGGTTATTTATTCGATTATTTTTTTCTATAACCATAACCAAATCAAATATTATCGGTTATTCAAATTTAAAACCAAACCAAACCAAACCAAATGTCGGTTTTTTTATTCGATTTGGTTAAATTTTTGGTTTGGTTTTGGTTTTAACCAAAACTGTGAACAGCCCTACAATTGATTTATTCATAGAAAAGCTAAACTTAAAGAATTTAAAAGAATATTGCGAGGAAAATAATTTTAGATCTAGATTAATGCCTGAAGAAAATTGAGATTAGGTGGAATTCGACTTATGATTTTTAAAAGACTTGTAGTATTTATAAAACCCTATAACTATAATTTTTAATCAATCTGCATATAAATTTTCCGAAGTCATGTTGGAAGAATCTGATTGAACTAATATTAATGATGTTGTCGTGTTTTTTAAAAAAAATTATTTGGCTACTCTTGAATTTTTCGGTGCTTATTATCCTACTGTTTCTAATATTTTAGCTTATTTAGCCAAAAATTTTGTATTGTTTATGGAATATAAAAAAAAAGTAGATTACAAAGATACTGTTGCTGAAATGATAGAAAAATTTTAAAAATATTTTTTTCTTATTTCTCCTATTTATTTAATTGGTGCTATGTTAAATCCGTATATAAAATTTAATACTATGTCTGAATGTGTTCGCCTTATATATACTTCTATAGAAATTGAAAAAGATGAACATCCTACTATGTTTAAGGCCATGGTGATACAAATGATTATATTCAAACATTATATAATCATTATATCGATTTACTTGATAATGTTACCCCTAGTCATACCGTTCCTCTATCTCATCCTTCTAATAAGTCATCATCTTCTAAAACACAGGCACATGGTATGCCTGCCCATGATTTTTCTAATTTAGCTATTTGGAATAAAATACAGCCTACATCACGATGGAGCATAAATCGAGACGAGCTTAATTATTATTTGAGACAGGCTCCAGAGACCTATTATGAAAATAGTGTCACTACACTGAAATGGTGGAAGAGCAATCAAAAATAATATCCAGTATTATCAACCATCGATAGGGATGTGCTAAATATTTCAATGTCAACTGTTGCCTCAGAGAGCTCATTTAGTCAAAGAAGGCAGTAGATCGGAGATAATCGACACTCTTTGGGGAGCAATGCCATAAATATTTTAATTTGCCTCAGAGATTAGATTAGATTAGAGCGTAGAAACAAAGGAAGAGCAGAAGATACAGAAGAAGACGAAGAACTTGAAGAAATAATATCAATTGGAGATCCTTCGGCACAAACTAGTCCAAATTACGGATTAGTTAATTTTAAAAATTATGACTCAATTTCTGTAAATGTTAATACAGATGAATTGGAAAAAATGATTCGAAATATATAGAAGTTACAATTTATTGTATACAAGTTGTAAGTTTGTAACCATGTTTTGAATTTTATCAGTATATTAATAAAGTCAAAGTCTTTGCATGTCTTAATTTTTTTTCCCTACAAATTTTGTATGATTCAATTAAATAATTATTTTTATTTTACATAATCATCTAAGGAAAATTAAATTTGTAGTCACTACAAGATTTCAATACTTGAAAAAATATTATTATAATAAATAGTATATTATGAGTATATTTATTATACATTGTAAGTATATATAATATAAAATGTAAGTAATAGATAGTATATTGTGAGTATATTAGCTATACATTGTAAATATATATAATATAATGTAAGTATATTATTATAATAGATAGTATATTTGAGTATATTTGGTATACTTTGTAAGTATATATATAATATATAATGTAAGTAATGTATAATATATTGTGAGTATATTACATATACATTGTAAGTATATATATATATATATATATATATATATATAATATATAATGTAAGTAATAGATAGTATATTGTGAGTATATTAGATATACATTGTAAGTATATATAATATAAGTATAATAGATAGTATGATGTTAGTATACTTGATATACATAGTATGTATATATAGTGTAATGTAAGTATATACATACTAATAGATTGTATATTGTGAGTATATAGTGAGTATATTATTATAATAGATAGTATATTGTGAGTATATTAGATATACATTGTAAGTATATTTAATATATAACATAAGTATATTATTATAAAAGATAGTATATTGTGATTATATTAGATATACATTGTAAGTATATATAATGTACATATATTACTATAATAGATAGTATAAAGTTAGTATACTTGATATACATAGTATGTATATATAGTTTAATGTAAGTATATACATACTAATAGATAACATATTGTGAGTATATTACTATAATAGATAGTATATTGTGAGTATATTAGATATACATTGTAAGTATATATAATATATAACATAAGTATATTATTATAATAGATACTATATTGTGATTATATTAGATATACATTGTAAGTATATATAATATACGTATATCACTATAATAGATAGTATAATGTTAGTATACTTGATATACATAGTATGTATATATAGTATAATGTAAGTATATACATACTCATAGATAGTGTATTGTGAGTATATTTGGTATACTTTGTAAGTATATATATAATATATAATTAATTATATCACTATAATATATAGTATAATGTTAGTATATACATACTCATAGATAGTGTATTGTGAGTATATTTGGTATACTTTGTAAGTATATATATAATATATAATTAATTATATCACTATAATATATAGTATAATGTTAGTATATTAGATATAGATTGTAAGTATATATAATAATATATAATTAAGTATATCACTATAATAGATAGTATATTGTGAGTATATAAATTATTATTATTACTTCTAAATTAACTAGATAACGATACACTATATTGATGATTGACTCAAATTTTTGAATACATAAATATCGGGAAAAAAATCAAGCCAAACGGATCTGACCCGACCCAACGAGCCCAACCCAGCCCATTAATCCTGGACCCTATACCCTTAATGGGTCATGGGCCGGTTTTTTATACATTTTTCTCTGTGGAGACTGTACCGTACCGGCCCATTAAGGGTCCGGTACGACCTGGCCCCGCCAGGACCCAAAAAAAGGTGGGCCGGTCTGGTCTGGTCCGTCCCGGCCCACTTAACACCCCTAAATTAAATCAATGGCGTTTTACCTTAACTTATAAAAATTAAAATACAAAACAAATTGAAATCTATCATAGATACATAACTTTGAATAATAGTTAAATAGACACAAGCCTCAAATTGTTGTGTTATTTTATATTTCAATTTTAAGCGTTTAATGGTGGAAATCATGGTAAAGAGAAGGATGGAAGAGAGAAAATGGTTTGATGAGAGATAGAGTTGATTAACATGATAACTTGAATTGGAGATGGTTTAATTGTGCAGATAAGTAATTTAGGCTAATTTATTGGGATATGTATATCTAAATATATCTTTCTCAATATATGATAATATATGTAATTGTTTAAAAATATAAATAAAATTAGTGTATATGATAGTGGTGCATGTCTAATAAGATAATTTAGCCTAAATAGATCAATCCACTAGCATTTTCCAACAATAATTGACTCAAATTTATTTAAATGTATTGATCCATGATAAAAATAACACTTTTACTGGAGAGTAGAGAATCTTGACGTGGAGTCCGTGAACAATATTTTTACATAATTAGATCACTTAAAATATATGATATTTATAAATAAATTTCTTTAAAATATGAAGTTTATAATCTTAAAAATTAGATAAATTATCTGCAATAGGTTGTAAATATATTATATTTATGTTGATGTCCATAACTTCAAGTTGTAACTACACCATTATATGTAGCAACTCTCATACCTCTATTACTTCCCCCTTTATTCTCCTCCATAACTTTCATGATTAATATCATATTTATGACTAAGCTTTTGTATGACTCTATGTAGCCCTATAAATAGAGGCATTAGAGTTTATATTGTATAAGAAAACTCTCTTCTCTTGTCTTTCTTTTCTTGTTTACTTTCTTACTTTATATTGTTACTCTTTAACTAAGTTTTACAACACTATAAATAAATCATGTCACCTAATAATATAAAATTTAATTTGCTTACCATAACTATGTATATTTGTCATATTTTTTTTTCTTTTCGAGTTGTCCTTCTTGTTACTTCAGGTAACCATTAACCAATTTAAAAATATTTAGAATCTCAAGCAATGTAGCAAAGTACGAATTACGGCCATTAATTAGCATACAATATATCGGAGTTTTACAATATATATATATATATATATATATATATATATTAATTAAGGAGTGTGATATATTGGAAATCCTAATCATACTTATTTTATCAGTCCATAAGGTTCCTCAAAAGGAAATAAATTAGAGATAATTTAGATTAATGTGCCTAACACTCCTCTGCCTAATTCCATCATTTGATGTGTCCCCACTAATTGAAATCCTAATCTATTGCGATTAACTCAAAGCAGCTTTAATCAATAGATTCTAAATACTTAATAGCTAGTACATGATGTTTGATGTAAAACACAGGTCATGCATTTATTTGTGTTAATATATATTGCCACGCAGGAAGAGGTTTCTTCGATAAAAGATAAAAACAATGAAACATCTCACGTCGATTTTCTTTATTTCATATTGCTAAAGTTAAATTATAAAAACGACATCTTAATCCTAGACTATGTGTTAAATGCCCTTACCAAACTCTGATGGATCATATAGAATTTAAAAAATACTCTTAATAGTAATTAGCAGTGGCAGATTTAAGATTTTTTTTAAGGAGGTTCGAAAAAAAAAATGTAGTGCTTAAAGTTTGAACTTGAAACCTTAAAATTAGTTTTCAACCCTTCAACCACTAAGCCAATTTCTAATCTTATATTCCAAAGGTTCAAAACTAATATATAGTCATAAAAATTCTTAAAAATACCTTATATATACAATGTAATTTTTTGCCGAAAGAATTCATATGAACCCCTCGATTACCTCTAAGTCCGCCCCTAGTATTTAGTCATTTGGAAAGAATTGTTAAAATTAACTTGATCTAATGAAACGGACAATATCGTATCTATTTATGAATTAGCTTAGCCCAACAAATGTAAACACTGAAGAGTAATTAAATAGATATTTTTTAAATCCCTGGCTTAAGTGATTGGACGAATCTGCAGTGAGTCAGAAGAGCAACTTGGAAAAGTAATGGATAAGAGGGAGTACTAAATTAAGTACACATTGTGAAATGTGAACAAAACTTTTATATACATGGACGGACTTCCACTAAGAATTATTTCCTCAGTTTAGTTTATTTATTTGGTTTTAATTTAATACAAAGTTTAAAAAAAGTATGGCTAGGTACTTCATTATATCATTATCCTTATCACTTGCCTACATACAAAATATACAATCAGCATCAATCTCTTGTGTTCTATATAGTTTTCGAACATACGGCTGAAATAGTGCCACTTTTGGCAAGAAGTTATATATATATACGAGATTGCGTGCAACTTGCAGCATTTTAACTTTCTTTTTCACTTATTGTTTACTCCACCTTGGGCTAAAGTTTGTTCTATTTTATGTAGAATGATCACACAAATCCAAAGTGTTAACTGTTAAGAGCTAATTACATTATATTTCAATTCTTTTTCAAATTACAAAAAAAATTTTAAATTAGATGGAATCCTAATATATTTCAAAACGTCTTGATACATCGTATAAGTGATGTATCCGACTGATATATTGGGTAAATAATGTATCCGACATCCCAATACATTTTACGTGATGTATTCAATTGATACATTGCGTAAACTGACCGATACATCACGTAAAATGATGTATCCAACGTCTCGATACATCACATAAAGTAATGTATTTGATCGATACATCGCGTAAAGTGATGTATCCGAGAATAAGAGAAAGTAGAATTTTTGTAATTTTTTTAAATGATAGAAAATTTTAAAAAATATGATAAAATAAGTTGTGTATTTAAGTAATTTTTCCTTAAATCAAATGAAATTTTTTTTATGCGTCTTTCCATGTTCCATGCCCAAAATCTTAGCTATATATATATATACGATTTTGTATAAAATGGATTAAAGATGACTTTAATATTTTTGATAATAAGACTTTTAATACTAATTACTGTTTGTGAAATAATCTAAATCAACACACTTCAAAAGAAATAATAAAAAGGACGTTATTCAAATTTACTACACTCAAAATTTCTAGCTGATGCATTATCACTCTTCATTAAAAAAAATTCAATTTTTTTAGGCATTCACCCAGGCTTTCACCTCCCATGGTAACAAGGGTTTTCAAATTATTATTTTTCTTAATTTTATTAGAAATAGTTACAGATAGAGAGGAAGATAAAATCAAACCACCGACGAAAACAAAAAACAAGACAATTAACTTATTCCCTTTAAGATACACACAAGGGTTCAACACGAAATAACATTTAAAGAACCAATAAACAAGATATACAAATTAAAGTTCATAGTTTATTTAATTTTCATCTAGAAGATGAGTGCACCTGTACAATTAATTTAAAGATGGGATGTAAAATGTGATTTAGACACTTAATTAACCCTTTGTGATTAATTAGAATGAAACAAAAAGATAGCAAAGGAAACATCCTAATTATTAAGATAAAGATAATCCCTAGTCACCCCACTAGTAGCTGTCCCTTAAAAAGTCCGTCTTCCATGTGATTAATTATTGAGCCAAAAGGGCCCCTAACTGCTTTGCTTATCAGCCGTACTTTTTTCCAAATTCTACCCTCTGTTTAAAAATAATATTTTATGTGACGCGATTTAACTTAATAAAGAAGTTAAATTAATAAAGAAAGAAATTTGTGGCTAGGATAAAGTTTTTACAAATGTAAAATTTTCGTTTTGAAATGAATTTAAAAAGAATGCAACATAAATTAGGACTGAAGAATATAATAAAAGACTTTAATACTAATAGAAAACTAATAGTGATAATTAATTGGGCAGCATATCTTATAATGGGCGTTTAGTGCAGAAAGAGACTGATATGCTTCAGCATTGAAAAGGAATCAAGTTGGGCAGTTGGAATATAATCCCACTACTAATCTTTTCTTCAAGCTTTTAATTAATTTGGATTTGAAACCTTTGCCATTATTAATTCTTTGGTTGAGTGGTTATGAAGCTCTGGCATTACGGAAGCATCAGCATTAGTTATCATACGCACAAAAGTTTCCATTTGCTTCTCCAAAATTATGACGTTTACTTAATAGTATGTTATAAAACCATATAAATCTTCATTTCTTTCTTAGTCAAATTATGTCATATACCAAAGAGGATTTGAGATATAAAGTCTTTCGCTTTTTATTAATGAAAATTATGTTGGGTTTAATTGATAGATTGAATGGGAAATAAAGGAAAAAAAAGTGGGAAAAAATGAATTGTTCTCTCTTGCTTTATGAAATAAGCATTGGTTCCACATAGTTGGTGGAAAGAAAATATCTCTTACTTAAAAGTAGAAGCACTTCTTCATATTGCTAAAGGGTCAAGAAGAGGGTCTTTCCTCGCGTTGCCGTTGTCGTTGCTTGGCTTTGGCTTTGGTCAAATGATTTGATTGATAATCTTTTTGGATCAAATTTTCTTTAATTTTAATTAATTATTATTTAATTAATTTTTTCTTTTCAGGATTAATTTAAAACATTTTCTTTCAAAAGGTTGCAACCTTTTTTGAAAAATTGCAAACCTTTTCCCAACAGGCGAAATTTTCAGAAAGGTTGCAACCTTTTCTGAAAAGCTCCAAACTTTTCTCAAACAGGCTATATATTTCTGTTGATTCTTAGAATTGACTACGAAAAAAAATCTGATAATCATCTTCTTCTTCTTTTCTGCACTTCTTAAAAAAAACCGTGTGATATACTGCCTTCGAGTGGTTCGCAGTCACCTTAATTTGCTATACCGCTATTTTGGTGAGTAAATTGTGAAATCTTGGGAGGAAAGATTTCAAAAACCTCGGGTGTATTGGGGAGATAATTTCCTTAAGGACACACTTTGCATTCAGTGGACTCGATTTTTGTTCTTACATAATTTTTTATATACTGTTCTTATTTTAAGTTTCTGTCTAGTTTTTATATTTTATTTTTAGAAATTATTGTTACTGTTTCAATGTTTTACAATACAGATTAATAACAATCTTAAGGAAATTATTTTAGTTTATTTTTCTTTCATATTAAACTGTATTTTATTTTGGAGACTAAAATCTGTGTGGTTTTCTACTCCGTATGAAATGAATATTCTGACTTGAAGAGTATAAAAATTTTGTTGGAATATTAAAATTCATACTTGTACAATGATTTGAATAATATAAAAACTTCATCGTTGCTATTGTAAAGAGTTCGATATTCTGAAGTATTAAGACAGTTTGTCTATTTTGACAGTGAAAAGAAATGACAGGTGAAACTGCTACTACTTCTGCCACTGTTACGGCAACAAGCCGGACTGTTGTGCCACCAACGAAAAAATCAGGAAAATTTTCTGGAGCCAACTTCAAAGGATGGCAGCAAAGGGTGTTCTTTTGGCTTACCACTCTTGGTATGCGGAAGTTCACCAACGAAGCCCCTCATGTGCTTGCTGCTGATATGCCGGTCAATGAAAAATTTATGATTTCTAAAGCATAGACACATGCTGATTTTCTATGCAAGAGCTACATTCTAAGTGCGTTGAATGCTGATTTGTACAATTTCTACAGTTCTATGAAAACTTCTAAAAAACTGTGGGATGCACTTGAGAAGAAGTATAAGACTAAAGATGCATGCTTGAAAAAATTTGTGTTTGCTAAGTTTTTATACTATAAAATGATAGATAGCAGAACCGTTGGAACCCAAGTTCAAGAACTTCAACTTATTTTTGATGAACTTATTACTGAAGGCATGATAGTTAATGAAGCATTTCAAGTGGCTGCAATGATTGAAAAGTTGTCTCCTTTGTGGAGAGATTTCAAAAATTATCTAAAGCACAAGCACAAGGAAATGAAGTTGGAAGATCTTGTGATTCGTCTCAAAATTGAGGAAGATAACAAAACAACTGAAAAGAAGTCGCGTGGAAATTCAACGATTATGGGAGCGAACATCGTTGAAGATGCTGCTCCAAATAATAAGAAAAGGATGAAACCTTTTGGAAAGAATAAGGAGCAGAACAAGAAAAAATTCAAGGGCAACTACTATAATTGTGGGAAAGCTAGCCACAAAGCCCCAGATTGTCGTCTTCCGAAAAAGGATAAGGAAAAGGGACAAGCCAATATAGTGAAGAATAAAGATGGCATGAATGATCTGTGTGCAATGCTATCGGAATGCAACCTAGTAGTAAATCTCAAAGAATGGTGGCTTGATTCAGGAGCTACATCGCATGTTTGTACCGTCCGAAAGGCCTTTGCTACTTATTTTCCTGCCGCACCTGAAGCGATTATCTATATGAGAAATTCTGCCATGGCTAAGGTTGAAAGATATGGTAGAGTATTCCTGAAAATGACATCAGGCAAGGTGGTGACGCTGAACAAAGTTTGTCATGTTCTGGAAATGAGAAAGAACTTGGTTTCTGCCGGTCTTCTTATCAAAAATGAATTTAAGTGTGTTCTAATTTTAGACAAAGTAGTTGTCAGTAAGAATGAAATGTATTTAAGAAAAGGCTACCTCACTGGGGGTCTTTTCAAACTAAATGTAATGGTTGTTGATGATAATAAAGTTCAAGCTTCTTCTTACTTATTTGAGTCAAATAATTTATGGCATTCACGTTTAGGACATGTCAATCATAAACCTTGCGAAAATTGATTAACTTAAATGTATTGCTTAAATTTGAGTGTAATAAATCAAAATGTCAAGTATGTGTTGAATCTAAATATGCTAAACATCCTTATAAATCTATTGAAAGGAATTCAAGTCCCTTAGAATTGATTCTCATAGACATTTGTGATATGAAGTCAACACCAACTCGTGATAAAAAAAAATATTTTATAACTTTTATTGAAGATTGCACTCGATATTGTTATATGTATTTGCTTAATAGTAAGGATGAAACAATTGATGTATTTAAGCAATATAAGAACGAAGTGAAAAATCAATTGAACAATGAGATAAAAATGATTAGAAGTGATAGGGGTGGAGAATTGAAATCTCCTTTTGTAGAGATATGTTTAGAATATGAGATTATTCATCAAACTACTGCCCCCTACATACCACAATCAAATGAAATTGCCGAAAGGAAAACCGAACATTAAAATAACTAATGAATGCTTTATTAATAAGTTCTGGTTTACCTCAAAACTTGTGGGGAGAAGCTATCCTTACAGCTAATCGAATACTCAACATGGTGCCCCACAACAAAATACAATCTATTCCATAAGAACTATGGAAGAGAAGAAAACACAACTTAAAATATTTTAAAGTGTGGTGGTGTTTAGCAAAGGTCTAAGTTCCTTTGCCTAAAAAGGTAAAAATTGGACCAAAAACCATGGATTGTGTTTTTATTGGCTATGCTACAAACAACAAAGCTTGTCGATTTTTGGTTCACAAATCAGACAATCTTGAAATTCATGTTAATACGGTAATTGAATCAGCTAATGCTGAATTCTTTGAAAATATTTATCCGTAAGTCGTCAAATGAAAGATCTAAACGATCGCGAAAAGAACCAAAGAAAAGTAAACCAACCAAAGAGGATCCAAGGCATAGAAAACGTCGAAGGATATCTACTTTCTTTGGATCAGAGTTTGTGACATTCTTGCTTGAAAATGAGCCTCAAACATTTAAAGCAACAATGTCTTCTTCTGATTCAACATTTTGAAAAGAGGCAGTCTATAGTGAGATTCAATCAATTTTGAATAACCATACATGAGAATTGGTTGATCTTCCTTCTGAAAATAAACCTTTAGAATCAAAATGGATTCTTAAAAGGAAAATGAAAGCTGATGGCACTATTGAAAAATATTAGGCAAGACTTGTGGTCAAAGGATATAGACAGAAAGAAGGCCATGATTACTTTGACACATATTCGCCAGTAACAAGGATCTATTCGGGTGTTAGTGGCACTAGAGGCCGTATATGATTTTGAAATCCATCAAATGGATGTCAAGAAGACTTTCTTAAATGGAGAATTGGGGGAAGAAATTTACATGGAATAATTTGAGGGTTTCGTAGTTCCTGATAATGAAAGGAAAGTGTGCAAACTTGTTAAGTCACTTTATGGACTTAAACGAGCACCTAAATAATGGCATGCGAAATTTGACCAAACAATGTTGATAAATGGATTTAAGATTAGTGAATGTGACAAATGTGTTTACATTAAAAATACTTCAAATCATGAAGTCATTGTATGTTTATATGTTAATGACATGTTGTGATGAGTAAATATATTGCCGATGTGAATGCTACGAAACGTATGCTTGCTAGCAAATTTGACATGAAAGACTTAGGGGTTGCTGATTTGATCTTAGGAATTAAGATTTATAAAACTCCACAAGATCTAGCATTATCACAGTCACATTATATTAAAAAAATACTTGATAAATTTAAGTATTTAAATTTCAATATTGCAAAGACTCCAATTGATGTAAGTTTTGCACTTCAAAAGAATGAAGGTGAAAGTGAATCACAATTGGACTATGCACGAGTTTTAGGAAGTTTGATGTATATTATGAATTGTACACGACGAGATATAACATGTGCTATTAGCAAGTTGAGTCAATTCATGAGTAATCCCAATCAAACTCATTGGATGACAATGAAATGAGTCTTGGGGTATTTGAAACACACCCAAAACTATGCTTTGCATTATAATAAATATCCCGCAGTAATTGAGGGATATAGTGATGCAAGCTGGATCACCGGATCATCTGAAGTTAAATCCACGAGTGAATATGTTTTCACCGTTGGTGGAGGAGCATTGTCTTGAAAATCATCAAAACAGATATGTATTGCCCGCTCTACAGTGGAATCTAAATTTATAGCTTTAGACAAGGCCGGTGAAGAAACTGAATGAATTCGAAATTTCTAGGAAGATATTTCATTTTGGACCAGACCTTTGACACCTATATTATACATTGTGATAGCCAAGCGGCAATATGTAGGGCAGGGAGCGTTATGTATAACGAAAAATCGCGTCACATTCGATGGCGACACAATACTGTTAGATAACTACTCTTTAGTGGTGTTATCATTATTGACTACATAAAGTCAAGATATAACGTATCGAATCCACTAACAAAAGGTCTATCTAGAGAGGTTGTTGAAAGATCATCGAGGGAAATGGGGTTAAGGCCTAGGACAAGTTATTATGTCGGTAACTCTACCTAGTAGACTGGAGATCCAACGAACTAGGTTCAAAGAGATCAAACAAAGTTATGAATGGCGGTTCAACATTGTCAAATAACTCAATCTATTTTCGTGATGATGACAATGTTCAGAAACAAGAATAAAACCTTAAGGCTTTTTAATAAGTTAATAAGCATTAAAGTTTTTTAATGATTATCTAAGTCTAGCAGAAAATGACTAGATAGTGTGTCTATAGGACTACACGTTTAGAAATCACCTATGTGAGTGTGAAGTATAAGCTACTTCAAGGGGAATGACGGTAAAGGTCTATTCTCTATGCATTCACAAAACCAGGCGGTGTTCATGGCTGAAACGAACACAACCGTGAGAACCATAAATAGTTGAGGGTTAATTGTGTGACTTATGTTGTCTAGTTATACAACAAAGTTCGATGGTTCAAAGATATCGCATCTACCGATTGATCGAGTATATCCTATATAAGTTCACTATGAAAAGTTCAAAGAAAAACCTATTTATCCAGATGCAATTAATCTTCGCTTGTATATCACACACTTATCCGTGCATTTCTTTATCTTATAGCCATTCCACATTCATGTGGGAGATTATTGAGTTTAATTAATAGGTTGAATGAAAAATGAAGGGAAAAAGAAGTGGAGGAAAAAATGAGTTGTTCCCTCTTGCTTTATGAAATAAGCATTTGTCCCACATATGTGGTGGAAAGTAAAGGTCTCCTACTTAAAAGTAGAAGCACTCCTTCATGTTGCTAAAGGGTCAAGAAGAGGGTCTCCCCTCGCGTCGTCGTCGTTGTCACTCGGCTCGGCTTCTGCTTCAACTTCGGATTCGAATTCGGATTTGGATTTGGTCAAATGATCTGATTGATTGATAATCTTCTTGAACTAAATTTCCTTTAATTTTAGTTAATTGAAAATCCTAACCCATAACCCGACTTCTTTCTTTCATGGATTAATTTAAAACATTTTCTTTCGAAAGGTTGCAACTTTTTCTGAAAAGTTGCAAATCTTTTTCCAACATGCGAAATTTTACTAAAGGTTGCAACCTTTTCTGAAAAGTTGCAAACCTTTTCCCAAATAAGCTATATATTTTTATTGATCCTCAGAATTGACTACGAAAAAAATTCTGATAATCATCTTCTTCTTCTTTTCTGCACTTCTTAAAAAAATTCGTGTGATATACTGCCTTCAAGTGGTTCGCAGTCACCTTAATTTGCAGTACCGCTATTTTGGTAAGTAAATTGTTATATCCTGGGAGGAAAGATTCCAAAAAACCTCGGGTACATTGAGGGAGATAATTTCCTTAAGGACACACTGAGCATTCAGTGGGCCCGATTTTTGTTCTTACATAATTTTTCAGATACTGTTCTTATTTTAAGTTTTTGTCAAGTTTTTGTCTTTTATTTTCAGAAATTATTGTTATTGTTTCAACGTTTTACAATACAGATTACTAACAAACTATATGTTCAAAATTATTATTATTTATAAAATGTTAATTATGTTGCATATATAGCTACTCCATCTAGAAGATGGTGGGATCACTTGATCACATTGACTATATACTATGTTATTAATTACTTTTGATGACAAGAGAATTCGCAGTCGCTATTCTTTAGATATGCACCACATAAGAAAGATATACTTCACTAGGTAAATTCCGTGCGACGAGCTCGTTGCAGAAGGCCAACACTCTATTATTACGGACAATAAATTTTAAACTTGAGAACTCCATTATAAAAGTCCTAAACCAAATCATTTGAACTACATTATTCACTACTTTTAGAAATATATATTATGGGACAAAAGAAAAATAGGATATTCAATGTGTAAAACTTGAAACTTTTGAAAGAATAAATCAAAAAGATAAATAATTAATTAAAAGCAAGAAGTAATATCAATATCCACATTAGATCAGAGAGGTGCACTCAATAGTGAAAATAAACATAAAAATATAGACGAAAGATTTGTACTAATCTCACTTAATTAGAAAGGTCCACCAAATAACTATCGTTTTATATAATACTTTGAGCTTCAATACACATATTTAATATATAATCTGTGAAAAAAAATATAAATTCACGTGAACACAAGAATCATCTGGAAGTTATGGATTACCATCTTGCGAGGAACAATATGATAATTAATTCGATCTCTACGTAACGTTTAGGTGAAAAGAAAGATAAAAAGACAGTTCACCTAATTGGGGAATCTTTCTCTTTCAGTTTCCCTTACTTTTCTTGATTTGGGGAAAACTAAATGAGAGTAAATAGGAAAATAAATGAAAGATTGACGCGACATTATGTTGTGTTTACGCGAATTGAAGGGTCAATTCGAAAATGAAGTAAACTAAAGAAGGAATGAGGAGTTGATGCCGTTTTAGCGGGGGAATTAAAATTTCTGAAATAGTTCAAAATATAAAAAAATAAATAAATGAATAAGTCAAAAGGAATCCGATATATATATATATATAAATTAAACAGTATAATTTTTTATTGAAAAATATTTTGAATGAACTCCGTTGACCCTATCTAGCTTCCAAAGACAAATTCAGGGGTTGGAAGGATATTCACCTAAACCCCTTCAACAAAAATTACATTGAATATATAAAATAGTACTTTTAAAATTTTTTGTATGTCTATCTAGAGATTTTGAATCTTTTGAACATAAGATAAAAGTTGACTAAGTAATTTATGGGGCTCAAAATATACTTTAAAAAATTAAATTTATGATCCATGAACTGTTTTATTGATATTGAAGTTTGAAGTATAATATTTTTATTTTTTAAATTTATAAGTGAAAATCATAGATCCGTTAATCCCTTGCAGGTGCTAAGCTGATGTTGAAAGGTGAAAAGGGAATTAAAAAGTGAAAGAAAAGAAGAAAAAAGACAAAAACAAAGAAATGATTAGGGAGGGTGGGAGGAGTAGAAAATGGGGTAAGTGGTGGGGAAGTAATGTTGGGTGGAACAGAAGAAAAAAGAATAAATACATCATCTAAAGTAGATTGGTGATGGTGTATTTTCATTCTACAGAGAAATTAGGTCACAGATACAAAGTGGTGAATAAACTCTTCACGTGTCTACTCTTTCTTTTTCTTTATTTGTTTGATTTTAATTTAATATAAAATTTGATTTTAAAAAATTGAACTAATTTTAGATTAAGGGCTCGTATGAAATCATGAGATAAACTTGAAATTATATTTAAATATGCAATTTAGATTTTTTATGATTTATATTTTCTCATAAACATAAAAATTACATAAGTTGTAAAAATATTCAAATTATCCCAATCATTTATATAATCTTATCAAATAAGTAAAAATTTATAAAATTGCATAATATACTATCACAAAGCTATCTAAAAAATTATAGCATGATTAAGCTTTTACTTATTTGATAAAATTATGTATAGAATTGAGACAATTTGAATAGCTTTACAATTTATGAAATTTTATATTTATAAAAAAATATTTAATATAAAAATCTAAATTGCATATTTAAATAAAATTTCAATTTTATTTCATTATTTCGGAACAAAACAGACCCTAAAAATACATAGTAGAAAGTAGAAACACGCCGCTCAGAGTCTCCTACTCGAACAAGCACTTTAACAAAAAAAATAATTCTTACACGCAGCTCAGGTCTCGACTCCCATTCCATATAGGACAATTTTGTCAGTTTTCTATTTTACCTCTTCTTTTATTATTTTCTCTGCTTATCTTTAATTGTCTTATTTAGATCTGACATTTTTTAAGAAAAGAATAATTGATACTTCTTTTCTTTCTTTTTACTTATTAAATTTTAATTTAAAATATTTATTAAAAATTTAATAATTGATATAGTAAATTTATCATTTTATTTATATTAATTGATAGAATTTTAAACATATTTATTCACTATATTTTTCAAACATATGAAATCAATGTTAATAAATTGAGGAAATAATATGAATAAAAAAAATTATCCTATCTTGATTTGTCAAAATTGACAAATAAAAAGAAAAGTCAAATTAAAAAATATTTGACAAGTAAATAAAAACATGAGAGTATGTGTTATAAAATATTATAATTTGAATGTCCATTGCACCAAAAAGTTACTCTCACTAATTATCCTCCATTATTTCATGATTAATGTCATGCTTATGACTAACTTTTTATATATTTCTATGTAACACTATAAATAGAGGCATAAGGGTTCATACCGTATACACTTGAACAATTAGAAGAATAAGAACTCTCTCATTTTTTGTCTACTTTCTTACTTTATATTGTTACTCTTTTTAACTCAATTTTACTAATAATATGATTATTTTATTACATTATCTCTATTAATTTGATGTTTAGTATTAGGTTTTGAAAAATAATTTGGAAATTAAGTAATTAAGGATTAAAATAAAACCTGGAAAAATTGTTTTTTTAAAAAAATTAATTGGTTAGAAGTGATAAGTAAAAAATAAAAAATTATTTTTAAAATTGTGAATAAGTAAAAGTGAACAAAACATATTTTACCTTTTACGGAAAAGAGAGAGTGGAATTAACAGTATTAACATGTAATTAATGCGCTGCGTCATTTTTTTCTTCTTATTTTGTTACAATGCCTTCACAATTTAACTCAAGGCAGTTATAGATTGATTTGCATAACACATCGAAAATCAAATAAACGAAATCTTAAGCTGATTTGCCAACGTTCTTATTAGTAGCATCAAATTCATTCATTTTTGTTCTTATTCTTTATTATAGAGCAAAAAATGCCAAATCAACTGTTTTTTTCCTTTTTCTTTCATTTTTGATAAATTTTAGTTAAAACTTGCATCCCACGAACTTTATTCTGCTGACGTTAAATGCTTTTTTATAACCCTTCTATCTAAATTATATATGACATTTTTCATATTAACATAAGAAAAATTGTAAGTTAATACTTTTGATATAAATTTTAAATCTTTTAAAATTAAAATTTTAAAATATCGAGTTAATTTAATTTAATTTCAAAAATTAGTCAAATTAACTCACGGAGAAACGAAAAGTGCCATATATATTAAAAAGAGAGCAATAATTTTTTTCTCCTTTTTAGTCTATTTAAAGAAAATTTACATCCTCATATAATTGGCATATTTTAACTTTTTATTTCACCCCCTTAAAAAAGTTATTACCCTGATAATAGCAATGCCATAGCATAATGTTTTAAGAATACTTTTGATAGATAGATGAAGTATATACAATCAGGGAACTGAAAAATTTTCATAGGTATTTACAAATGAAAGGATTGGGAACGGTTGAAATAAAATTCAATTTATATACTCAGCTCTATGTATGTGTACATACAGCAACGTGCCCTTTTTACTTTTTTCTTTGTTCCAGCTGTGTTTAATGTCTGCGGAGATCTAATTAAGTGCGCACTGCATTTGAGGATGGTGCTCCGAACAAACTCCATACCCGGGCTCAAACCCGAGACGAAGCAGTCACATCACTGCATTGTTAACCCAGGTTGGTAACGTGCCCTTTTAACTAATACAAAGGTAATCCCACTACCATACGAACTGGCTTGGGAGGCAGCGGCTGCGGTGGCTTCTGCTCTTCTACCACAATCTTTTCCGGTATGGGAGGCTGACACGGACAAGGCATTGCTATGAATTTTGGAACTTGATCACCTGGCATCAACACTGCAGGCATGCTTTGGTATTGGTTCTGCTTCTCACACTGTAAAACAGAGAATAAACAAATACTGTTATAGCCATAAGTTTATAAAGGGGCACAGTCCAATGAACAAAACTCCCGTTATATGTGGGTTCTAATTAAGGAAGACTCGAATAACAAAGATCTATTACAGAACAATTAATTATACATGATTTCTTCATGTGCAGCGCAGTTGAAATTCTATGTTTGATATTTGGTGATTATGAGACAAATTCAAAAAAATTATCTGCCCTTATATTATATTAAAATGTATGACCATCTCATACAAAATCTAAGCTGCTAAAGAAATTATGTTATGTCTCAAAAATGTGTTCTAAAGTTCATAACTAAGAACCACCATTCGAAATTACCTTATAAATCATATTTGTTTTATTTTTAACAAAAAAAAGTCACTTAATTATGCATATATTATTTCAAAGGTCACTCAACCTGCC